>NC_090247.1:71502256-71640617 GCF_037325665.1 Littorina saxatilis
GTCATACAAATACAAGTGAAGCTTGGCTAGCCGAAATCCGAAGGCCGATCGAGACAGGTCGCGCTTGTCCCTGTGAAGCGTGTGAACACAGAACAAATATTCTTTAATTTTGACCACAAGTTCAAAGTGAACATGACATATGTATATATTTGTTTTTAATTAAAGAAATGATTAGGAACACAATGCAATCCTTTTTTCATCGGTTAATACAATTTCAATAGACGATGTTCGGAAATAACTTTTGCTTGGGAAAAAAACGAGGACAAACAAACCCGCGTGACATTGTACGCCAATCACGACACGCCTGTGAGGTGCGACCTCAATAATGATTGGCCTATTTTGTCACGTGCTTTTGTTAGCCCTCTTTTTTTTCCAAGGAAAGGCAACCCTTTGCTGGCCATAAACACTTGACAGGGTTATTTCCGGAATTCGTATAATAGAATTTGTTAAATCTTAATTTGGTCTCAAATTACAGGAGCTTGTATAAAAACGCCGGTCGATGGAAGTATCCTACTCCTTTATTCTTACTGTAGATAACACCCTCACACACACACATCCAGCATATCCCACCAGGCTTTCACATGGAACCCGAGAAATAGGAGAAGGCCAATAATAGCTGCAGGCCAGACACGGAGGCGGAGCTAAAGGAAAGCACAGTCCAGCTGGGGGGAGATCTCGTTACCTAGCTACAGTCCCTGGTCCAGCTGATCAGTTCCGCAGGTGGAAAGGGCCTAATTCCGAAGAAAAAAGTGTTTATATTTTGCTTTCGTTTTATTTATTTATGTGTGTGTTTGTGTGTGTGTGTGTGTGTGTGTGTGTGTGTGTGTGTATGTGTGTGTGTGTTTGTGTTTGTGCGTGCGTGCGTGCGTGCGTTCGTGCGTGCGTGCGTGCGTGTGCGGGTGTGTGTGTGCTATCTTATGCTATCTTTTGGTCCCGAAGAAGGCGTCAAAGGCGAAAACTCTACAGCAGTAGTTTGTTTGTTAGTTCGTCTGTTTGTTTTTTCTTTTTGTTTTGTTTTGTATTTTTAACACCCCGTTTTTTTGACTCACATGCGAAGCAAAAGTGAGTCTATGTACTCACCCGAGTCGTCCGTCCGTCCGTCCCCCCCGTCCGCCCGTCCGTCCGTCCGGCCGTCCGGAAAACTTTAACGTTGGATATTTCTTGGACACTATTCAGTCTATCAGTACCAAATTTGGCAAGATGGTGTATGATGACAAGGCCCCAGAAAACATACATAGCATCTTGACCTTGCTTCAAGGTCAAGGTCGCAGGGACCATAAATGTTGTCTAAAAAACAGCTATTTTTCACATTTTTCCCATTTTCTCTGAAGTTTTTGAGATTGAATACCTCACCTATATACGATATATAGGGCAAAGTAAGCCCCATCTTTTGATACCAGTTTGGTTTACCTTGCTTCAAGGTCAAGGTCACAGGAGCTCTTCAAAGTTGGATTGTATACATGTTTTGAAGTGACCTTGACCCTGAACTATGGAAGATAACTGTTTCAAACTTAAAAATTATGTGGGGCACATGTTATGCTTTTATCATGAGACACATTTGGTCACATATGATCAAGGTCAAGGTCACTTTGACCCTTATGAAATGTGACCAAAATAAGGTAGTGAACCACTAAAAGTGACCATATCTCATGGTAGAAAGAGCCAATAAGCACCATTGTACTTCCTATGTCTTGAATTAACAGCTTTGTGTTGCATGACCTTGGATGACCTTGACCTTGGGTCAAGGTCACATGTATTTTGGTAGGAAAATGTGTAAAGCAGTTCTTAGTGTATGATGTCATTGCTAGGTTTAGCTGAAGGTCAAGGTCATGTAAAGGTCAAGGTCAAGCATGTGAGTCGTATGGGCTTTGCCCTTCTTGTTTTTCCTTAGACTAGAACTTCTGCTCTCGAATCATCTGAAGTGACCTTTACATTTAGCATAATACGCAGTTTGGGTGACTAAAATTTGGTTTAAAAAAGTAGGCCTATTTATGTATATATTCTTCTGTGAATCACATTCTTTTAAATGTCACGTGGTAGCGCAGCTTTAATCTTCTGCGCAAAATGTGCATCACTTGCGCTCCCCCCCCCCCTTTTTTGTGGGTTTTTTTGTTTTAATTGCGTGCTTCAGTTAACGCCGAGGGTCATCAAATATCACTGTTTGCTGATATTAGCATCATCAGCATTTATTTTTGATTTTAAGTTTTCTTGATTTTGCATTGTTGTTGTGTTTGCTGTTGTTGTTTTTTGTTGCAAGAAAGTAATATAATATGTTTACGAACATGTTTTGCAACATAAAAACAAAAAACAAGTTGAAGCTTCGTTGCAACATGCGCATGTGGATGGATGTGCGACATAGCAATTTGTTTTGTATTTCACAATGTGCGTTGACGATATTAGATGCCGTATACAAATAAACCAAGAAATAAATAAACGAAAATTGTTGTTGGACCTTTAAGGTGTATTCTGCAACTGCGACACGTGGCATAGATCAAGCTAGGTATTTATAGCTACTTTCTGTATATGGCTGTATTGTATATTTTATTTTTTATTTTATGTGAAGAGGAGGGAAAACCTATATCGCCAACGTGTGAGGCGCAAAATAAAAATTGTGCGGTTACGGTAATACGACCTAACGTGAGTTTGTTTGATTATCCTGCCGATGCTAAACTTTTTTTCCGTGAAAAAAAACAAAAACACTTGAGTCCAATATTAGAAATAAAGGGGGATGGGGGGAGATCTCGTTACCTAGCTACACTAATTATTTTCGACATGTAACATTAACCCTCACTATTTTTTTCTTGGCCTGACATCTCTTAAATCTCGCTTCCTTCTCAGAGCATGGTTTGGTCTGGAAATTCAATACAGGCTGTTGAAAAACAACAGTGTGCTAAATGCAACTTCCGAGGTAACCGACGCCTGATATACAGGGTGACCCAAAAAAAAAGAGTACCCAAACAAAATTGAATAACTTTGTCAATTTTAACTTTTTTTTCTTTCTTTTTGAGGTGAGTCAAGCTAATCCACTGCATGGTTGGATGAAATAAAAGCTGTTCTCACAATGAACTATACTAATGATCAACGGACGTTTTGCATAGAGACCTATTTTCGCACAAAATCATACAGAGATGTGCAAGTACAGTTCCAGAGACACTTCGGTCAGCGCGATTTCTATCTTTGGGGGTTCCTGAAAGACAACATCTACAGGAACAACCCACAGACAATCACAGAACTCAAGAGAGCCATCACAACAACCATTCGCGGAATCTCGCAACAGGAGTGTGTGCGGGTGATTAATAACTTTGCGCGGCGAGTTCAAGTTTGCCTGCAGCGGCGTTTGGAGCATGTTATGTAGAATGAGCATAACTTTCCTGAAAGACAAGCTAGAACGCTAAAATTTTCTGTGCAAATCATGCAGAGGCTACTTGTGTGTGTAAATAAATTTTATGAAGATTGCTTTATTTTTGTTCAATTTATGACGTTTTGTTTGGGTACTCTTTTTTTGGGGTCACCCTGTACGTGTCAGTCGTGCGTAGTGTTTACAGCTGAAGAATGTTTTTTGACACCGAGGTCATTTGTTGAAAGTAAATTGACAAAACTTCCGCATTTGGCACTGATAGCAGCCAGGATTGAACTTTTTGTCAAGTTTTGACTAAACGTCTTAACATAGAACAGGGATTGCACGAAAACCACCCGGGACTGTTTAAGCAATCACTCACGGAAACACACACACACACACACACACACACACAAACACACACACACACACACACACACACACACACACACACACACTGGCACATACACACACACACAAACACACACACACATACACACACACACACACACACACACACACACACACACACACACACACACACACACACACACATTTAAGGGGGGAGTCATTTTGGAAAGTCTACCTAGGTGACACTTGCGACATAACTGCATTGATGAAAACTTCTCGCTCTGTGCACACAGCAGCCAAGCTGTAGACTTGTGGGATGTGTTCAAGTCAAAGTATTCGAGGGGCGCAGTGGCATAGTGGATAAGACATCGGCCTCCTAATCGGAAGGCCGTGAGTTCAAATCCCAGCCGCGGCCCCCTGGTGGGTTAGGGTTGGAGATTGTTCCGATCTCCCAGGTCAACTTATGTGCAGACCTGCTAGTGCCTTATCCTCCTTCGTGCGTACACGCAAGGACAAGACCAAGTGAGCACTGAACAGATCATGTAATCCTGTAATCCAGTTCAGTGGGTTATAGAAACACAAAAATACCCAGCATGCTTCCCCCGAAATCGGCGTATGCTGCCAGAGTGGCGGGGTATGAGCGGTCATACACGTAAAAATCCACTCGTGCAAAAAACATGTGTGAACGTGGGAGTTTCAGCCAATGAACAAAGAAAAAGAAGAAGAAGAAGAAGAAGAAGAAGAAGAAGAAGAAGAAGAAGAAGAAGAAGAAGAAGAAGAAGAAGAAGAAGAAGAAGAAAAAGAAGAAGAAGAAGAAGAAGAAGAAGAAGAAGGAGTGTTGAAGTATGATGTTATCCCGTGTTATAGCCTGGACGTGATCGCTCACATTGACGAGGACTGATCATATATAAAACAAATGATTTTTTTTTTTTTTACATTAAAGGCCATGTAAACAGCGCATTATATATCAGATCTGGCCAAGCTTTTACATAGGAGAAGACCATCCGGTCCGCTTTGACACATTCCAAAAATGGTAAGCCTGGATGCTGTCTGTGCCCAATGGGGTATGTTTTTGTTAATAAGTGTGGTCAAATCAACTAGTGTTGGGTGGTTGTTTTTTTTAAACAAACTCATTACAATAAATCAACTCATCACAGCACGCTGTCAGGGTGTTGATATTGAATATGTCAGTCCAAGTGGAGGGGTGTTGATATTGAATATGTCTCCAAGTGGAGGGGTGTTGATATTGAATATGTCTCCAATTGGAGGGGTGTTGATATTGAATATGTCTCCAAGTGGAGGGGTGTTGATATTGAATATGTCAGTCCAAGTGGAGGGGTGTTGATATTGAATATGTCTCCAAGTGGAGGGGTGTTGATATTGAATATGTCTCCAATTGGAGGGGTGGTCATATTCTAGGTAACAGTCTGGCCAGATCTGAGATGGTGAGCCGAATTACACGAGAGGGAGTGCCTCCACTCCCCCCGCCCCCCCCCCCAACACTCCTAAACCCACAAACGAAAGGGCAGGGGGGGGGGGGGTACTAGTTAAAAGTTTAGTGCTTGCGTGTCACAAGTGCAACCTTAAAGCGATACTACTGACCTGACCGTTTGGAGGAGTTTCTGGCGAATTTGACGAATCTGAAGAATCTTCGGCATTCACTTGCATCAGGGACCTATATTTTGAGGGGGTTAAGGTCAAAGGTCTGCCAAACCCAGCTTCTTCTTCTTCTTCTGCGTTCGTGGGCTGAAACTCCCACGTACACACGTGTTTTTGCACGAGTGGAATTTTACGTGTATGACCGTTTTTACCCCGCCATTAAGGCAGCCATACGCCGCTTTCGGAGGAAGCATGCTGGGTATTTTCGTGTTTCTATAACCCACCGAACTCTGACATGGATTACAGGATCTTTTCCGTGCGCACTTGGTCTTGTGCTTGCGTGTACACACGAAGGGGGATGAGCCACTAGTAGTCATAAGTTGACCTGGGAGATCGAAAAATCTCCAGACTTAACCCACCAGGCGGCCGCGGCCGGGATCCGAACCCTCGACCTTCCGATTAAGAGGCCGACGTCTTTCCACCCCGCCACAGCGCCCGTCGCCAAACCCAGCAAATGTGATAGGCAGCCTGGAGATCCCTAAGTACCTCTCCCAAAGATGGTACTTTTCGGCAAGATTTAAAGTTTCAAGCTGTTAGGACAACTTCTTTGAAAATGTGATTTTATAGAGGGGTTTTGGGGGAAACTGAAAGGTAGTCTCGTCAGGGGACAACTATTCAAACCCATATCCTCATCATCTTGTTTCTCGATTGAGAATAATAATTTATAGATGACTATTATTCATTTCCCTTGTTGGGATGTACTTGCATGTACTGGTGGTTGATTACCCAAATGTCCTCTCAGTGATTGAGGCTTATATGAGGCTCAGTGATTATAAATGTCACTGTTCCTATAACGGGTTTATTCCGTATTTCTATGTGTACAAATGGTACAGGTAGGTATGGGGAGTGGTGTAGTTGTTTGTTCAACCCATCTCATTATTTTGTTTCTCCACAAACAAATAATCAGTGATTGGATGTCTTTAAACAAACTCCAGTTAAATAGTGACAAAACCGAAGTTATGCTGGCCTGTCCCAAGAAATTTCTCAATCACCCTTCTCTTCCTGCCTCTCTCACTGTCAACGAACTACCTATCTCTTTCTCTCCGTGTGTCCGCAGCCTTGGCGTCACTCTCGATCCAACTCTCTCTTTCCAAAAACACATCTCTAACATCTGCAAGTCCGCCTATCTAGAGCTGCGCAAGATTAGTTCAGTCCGTCACTACCTCACCGCTGATGCAACCAAAACGTTAGTGTGTTCTTTAGTCCTCTCAAAGATAGATTATTGCAATTCTCTTCTGGCCGGTCTCCCTAAGTACCTTTTAGATAGACTTCAAAGGATCCAAAATAACGCTGCCCGCCTGGTCTTCAAATCTTCCAAGTATGAACACGCCACACCCCTTCTTCACTCTCTACACTGGCTGCCAATCACTAAAAGGATCGAATACAAACTCTCCTCTCTTTCTTTTGCCGTCGTTTCTGGTTCTGCCCCAGAATACTTGTCAGAACTCCTCAATCTCTACACCCCCTCTCGTCAGCTTCGCTCCGCCGCCGACACTCGACTCTTCCGACTCCCCACAGTGCAAACAAAAACATGTGGCGAGAGGTCCTTCGCCTATCAAGCACAGATTCTCTCACTACATTCAAGACAAATCTCAAAACACACCTCTTTCAGCGCAAGTGATTTCCCCCCCAGCATCTCCCCACCCACCCCATCCCGCCCCACCTCACCCCCTACCTAGCGCCTAAAATAACGTGTATATATATTTTCTGCGCTTTGTGTCAGCACTGTGTGTGTGTGTGTGTAAATAGTACCGTTGACACGTTTTTATATAGAAGCCTACTGTGGTTCTTGTGCTTAGGCTGTGTATTGGACTGTCATTGTATGCCTGCATTATTAGTTGTCAGTAATTATTACATGTGCTGATTGTTCTCTTTGCCTGCGCGCGTATAGTATGTTGGTTATGTTTGGTCATAGTATGTTTGTTTATGTTTGGTCGTTATCTTGCCTGTGCGTGTATTGTATGTTTGGTCGCTTTCTTTGCCTGTGCATGTATAGTTTGTTGGTTATGTTTGGTCGGTTTCTTTGCCTGTGCGTGTATAGTATGCTTGGTCGATGTATGTATTGTAAAGCGCTAAGAGTAGACATTTTTCTAGAATAGCGCTATAAACGTTTGCATTATTATTATTATTATTATGATTTGTAGTGTACCTCACAAGATCTGAGTGTTATGATCACAGTAGATTTGATTGTGGAGGCTGAGCGTTTCCAATGAGGGTAAACGTATTGTAGAGATCGGTAGTCAAGGCTGTTTTGCCCGTCGGTGATGAGAAGATCGTATATATTGCCCTTGGTATTGAGTTGAAGTACCTCTCAGTGATTGAGGTTTTCGTTGTATGTGTACCTCACAAATTCTGAGGGTTATGATCACAGTAGCTGTGATAGTAGAGGCTGAGCGGTCCCAATGAAGGTGAACGTATTGTAGAGATCGGTGGTCAAGGCTGTTTTGCCCGTCGGTGATGAGAAGGTCGTATATATTGCCCTTGGTTGGGCTGTTGCTCTCCTAATGTGAGGCAGATTGAGTTGAAGTACCTCTCAGTGATTGAGGATTTCGTTGTATGTGTACCTCACAAGTTCTGAGGGTTATGATCACAGTAGCTTTGATAGTAGAGGCTGAGCGTTCCCAATGAAGGTGAACGTATTGTAGAGATCGGTAGTCAAGGCTTTTTTGCCCGTCGGTGATGAGAAGATCGTATATATTGCCCTTGGTTGGGCTGTTGCTCTCTTAATGTGAGGCAGATTGAGTTGAAGTACCTCTCAGTGATTGAGGTTTTCGTTGTATGTGTACCTCACAAATTCTGAGGGTTATGATCACAGTAGCTGTGATAGTGGAGGCTGAGCGTTCCCACTGGCAAGTAATTGACTCTGCGTGTTTAAGTAGATAGTTTCGTCAGAGTCGATCTGAGTTCCTATTGGCGGTTACCGATTCCCGCCCATGGGTTGGCTGGTTCGTTTAATCAAGGGACAAGTATGTGTCACTCAACATCCCTGTGGTGGTGTGGGGGGAGTGGAGGAGGGGGCGCTTCTAGAGCGAGCATAGCCCCGCCCAATCAACCTCCTTACACAACCTTTAATTGGATTGAAGAACTGGCGCGTGCCGGAAGTGTCTTGGCACTGGAGGGATTAACTGGATCGTATCAGCGTCTGTTGCTTGAGGTTGTTATATCTGCGGCGTCATAGTATAGACAGATGTGTCCCATCTACGAGGGTAGATAATAGGGGATTAACTGTAACAATCACTGAAAAAACGGTGAGATTAAGTACAACCACAAAACAAAAACAACAGTTTTTGCACTGATAAACAGTGTCTAATCCTACACTGATTATCAGTGCTAAGTACACGGAAGAATTGACACGTAACACGGTTACCCAACCGCAACGGACAGGGAGGGACGCAGTCGGTTTCGCGCCCAACAATCACCCCCACAATAACTCCGCCCACCAAGCCTTAGGCTAAGAGCCGGCCCCACTACACCACTGAGTCGCTGACGCCACCCCCGACCACAGGGACGTTGAGTGACACACACTTATCCCCCAATTACACGAACCAGCCAACCCACGAGCGGGAACTGCTACCCGCCAATAAGACCTCAGATAATCTCAGACGAAACTATCTATTTAACAGGCAGAGTCAATCACTTGACCACATCACGAGTTTCTCCTGATTCCTTCTTCTTCTTCTTCTTCTTCGTTCGTGGGCTTATAGTCTCCCACGTTCACTCATGTGTTTAGCACGAGTGGAATTTTACGTGTATGACCGTTTTTACCCCGCCATTAAGGCAGCCATACGCCGCTTTCGGAGGAAGCATGCTGGGTATTTTCGTGTTTCTATAACCCACCGAACTCTGACATGGATTACAGGATCTTTTCCGTGCGCACTTGGTCTTGTGCTTGCGTGTACACACGAAGGGGGATGAGCCACTAGCAGGTCTGCACATGAGTTGACCAGGGAGATCGGAAAAATCTCCACACTTAACCCACCAGGCGGCCGCGGCCGGGATTCGAACCCTCGACCTTCCGATTAAGAGGCCGACGTCTTACCACCCCGCCACAGAGCCCGTCTCTCCTGATTCCAAGACCTACTACGCTTCCAGACCTACAATACCCTCTATCAAGATGGCCACCGCGAATTTCAACATGGAAATCGCAGAGACCCAATTCGAACATTTCTCGCTGGAGGATGACTCCACCATCAACGCCAGCCAATACCACACCTCCAGGGAGATCGAACTCAACTCCCATAATAGGACAGAACACGACAGCATCCTCGAGATCAACTTGCTGCCAGTGGACTCAAACGCTCCCGCCCAGGCTCTGCGCGATAACCAGAGACCAGCCAAAAAAAGGCTTATTCCTATCATGGATAAACTGCAAAATACATTCCAGTGCGGATTGAGCTTAACAACAGCGAAAGCGGCCACGCGACCACCCAGCGGGACAATACAAGATCAACTATTGTCTCCACCTACAACCCGGTCTGCCTTTGGGCGGACCACCCTCATCTTCCAATAATAAATAAATAAAAAAGGGATGAATTGTTTCGTTGCCACACCATCAGGTGCAAACAAACAACCACTACGCCCGCCCCCCCCCCTCCCCCTCTCAACACTAACCTGTACTTCCAGAACACATACGGAAAAAAGAAAACCTGCACGTATACGGCCACAGTACAATTAGTACAGTACATTCTAGTACACCACGAAAAAGGAATTTAACCACAATCACCCATAAATGATTGTGAAGAGACATAACAATAAGGACATGGGTTGAACAAACAATTACTACACTCACCACATACACTTGCACCTTAAACATACGGGAAAAACCGTTAAAGGCACTATGAACTTTATAAATAGTCATCAATAAATGATTATTCTCCATCGAGAAAGAAGAATGAGGATATGGGTTGAACAAACAACTACCACACTCCCCACATACACTTGCACCTTAAACATACGGAAAAAAACCGTCAAAGGCACTATGAACCTTACAATAGTCATCAATAAATGATTATTCTCCATCGAGAAAGAAAAGAATGAGGATAAGGGTTTGAACAGTTGTCCCCTGACGAGGCTACCTTTCACTTTCCCCAGAAAACCTCTTAAAAACACACAATTAAAGAAGTTGTCCTAACAGCTTGAAACTGAAAATCTAGCCGAAAAGTACTATCGTTTGGAGAGGTACTTAGGGATCTCCAGGCTGCCCATCACATATGCCGGGTTTGGCAGACCTTTGACCTTAACCCCGCTATATAGGTCTATGCTTGCATGTACCTTAATCTTTACGCACACGGCACGATTTACTTAAAAATGCACCACAATTATGGTCATTGATTAAATCAAAATGAGCGAATGCGCTTTGGGGCGCTGCCTCTCTCGGGTGTTGGAAACCAAAACTAGTCAAGCCTGGTCAAAAGACGCCGGGGAGCGCCATCAATAACTCGGCCCCCAGTACCGTTCATCAAGTACACAAACAAGGGAAGTAATTCAGTAGAAACCATCACAAAGATTGCTCCGTTTTTGCATATTCTATACGACATTTCATGAAGCTTTAAAACGCTTCCTTTTTTCAGGCAGTCCTCCTGCGCGGTAGCATTATTTGTAACGCAGAATCTTATTGTCTAACTTTTGAAGCGACAGGAACATTGCCAAGTCTTTTTCTTTTTAATCAAAGAAAAATATCACGATGAATCTAGTTCAGGAACGAAAGTTGTACGGTGGAGCTTGATCATTTGAGGAAACTACAGCTGGCAGGATAATTACTATGTCGTAGCATTAGGGAAACTACAGCTGGCAGGATAATTACTATGTCGTAGCATTAGGGAAACTACAGCTGGCAGGATAATTACTGCGTCGTAGCATTAGGGAAACTAAGTCCAATTTAATATATCACGTGCTATACATGTTTAGTGAAAAAAAATTGTTGCCATTTTCAGTCGTTGAAAAAAGATGATAATTTTATCTCGCATCGAACTTATTCATTGAGTATTGGCGTATTTCGTTAAATGAAATTCCAACGACATGACGTAATAATGCCCTGAAGGCTGTGGATTTTAAATGACTGGATTCCTGACAGTGTAAAATTTTAATTCGCATCATACAGGCCAGTCACACCTGGCCCGGAAATTGCTCGTGCGTGGTTCAATAAGCCAGCGGGGGAAAAAAGCAATTTCATTCATAAACACAGTTAATTCCTCCTGAATGTGCTTTTCAAGGAGAGCAAAAAAACCCGTTGTAAAACAAATCAAAACTTGACTAAATGTAAAAAGGGCTATGTCTAATGCGGGGGTGGTAGTGTTTGTGCAAGAGCGCCGGTTTTTGTGTTAATTGTCTAATTAATCAACGAACGCAGACAAAATGACGCTTGTTTCTTGTGTCTGATTTACGTGTTGCATTTACTATGCATTGCGTAATGCGCTGCAAAATTGGGGTCAGCGTTATTACATCATGCGTATTTGGGGGGGGGGGGGGGGGTCTGCCATATTTGGTGTGTGGGTTCATTCGTGCAATCAAGAGCTCGAGCGTGTTTTTCTTCTTTTCCGCAGGTCAGACATATCCTTATGTTAAGTTACAATACAATACAATACAATACAATACAATACAATACAATACAATACAATACAATACAATACAATACAATACAATACAATACAATACAACAATACGATACGATACGATACGATACGATACGATACGATACAATGACAATACGATACAATGTAATACAATACAATACAATACAATACGATTTGATACAATTTATTTCTATGCAATACAATACAATACAATACAATACAATACGATTTGATACGATACAATGTAAATTCAATGCAATGCAATGCAATATAATACAATACAATACAATAATACTTTATCATGTCAAAATGTGAAATTATATTCAGGCTGGTCATGACTCGGTACACAACAATATTAAAACACATCAATATAAGGAACTATTATAAATATATACACATAAATGTGTGTGTGAGTGTGTGTGAGTGAGTGAGTGAGTGAGTGAGTGTGTGTGTGTGTGTATGTGTGTGTGCGTGTGTGTGTGTGTGTGTGTGTGTGTGTGTGTGTGTGTGTGTGTGTGAATGTGTGTGTGTGTGCGTGTGTGTGAGTGTGTGTGTGTGAGTGTGTGTGTGTGTGTGTGTGTGTGTGTGTGTGTGTGTGTGTGTGTGTGTGTGCGCGCGTGCGTGGGTGCATGGAATCTTTTTTTTAACAACGATCGATCTTCTCAATGAAGTTCATTGGTTCCATTCAAATGGGCAACCGCCTGGTGTTTTGTACATGAGTTCTGGAACTTTTGTAACAGTATCGCATGCAAATGTAGATTTTTTTTTAATTGCCGTCGCAAAGACTCTGCTGTATAGGTACTAACCTTCAATTTTGTTCATACTTCAGTTACATTGTACAAAGTGTATACGTTTTTTTGAATGAAGAACAGGGTGAACAAGTATTTTCTTGATGTGTACCCAGGACCGTGTCGGATGGAGAATTGTCGTCGATGGCCTATGCTCCCCCGGGGGTTCATAATGGCCTAAGTAAGTAAGTAAGTACATGTGTTTGTGTGTAGGCGTGGGAACGCTGCTTACAATACAGCTGAACGTGTTAAAACACTTAATTACAAAACTCCTTGTACTACACCTTATTTTTTCAGATTTTTTTTCTCCATGTCGTCACTAAATTAACTTCCCTCCCTCTCTTTTAAGATCTACATTTCTCAGATCTTGGGAGATCTTAGTCTGAGGTGCCACTGTACCTACTTTTCACTCAGTCTCTTTGAGACACTCACACATATTCCACAACACCTCTCTCTCTCTCTTTTCTCACACACACACACACACAAACAACTCTCATGTCAAATTTCATAAAGATCGGTCCAGTAGTTTAGTCTGAATCGCTCTACACACACACACAGACACACACACACACACACACACACGCACACACGCACACACACACGCACATACATCACGACCCTCGTTTCGATTCCCCCTCGATGTTAAAATATTTAGTCAAAACTTGACTAAATATAAAAAGATAGCTTACACGACGAACTATGCTATCACACACTGATATTTTATTAAACACTGATTAAAACAATAAATAAAAGCAACGTCTTATAAAGGGGAAGTCTTGAATTGTGTGTGTGTGTGTGTGTGTGTGTGTGTGTGTGTGTGTGTGTGTGTGTGTGTGTGTGTGTGTGTGTGTGTGTGTGTGTGTGGGAGGGGGGGTACACTGTGTAACAATTCTCTGACAGTCAGCGCATGCAGCTAGCTAGTTGCTGTTGCACGGTCTCGGTCTATTTTGAACACAATTTTTTTCAGAGTAGAGTGTTAGTTTTTTACGACAGGCTGAAATCATCTTTAATTTGAATCAACATTTTGCAACAATCAATCACATCATGATCAATATAGCACACAGACTTGCACATTACGTTTCATGAGCTGAGCCTAGATTACAATCAATCACATCATGATCAATATAGCACACAGACTTGCACATTACGTTTCATGAGCTGAGCCTAGATTACAATCAATCACATCATGATCAATATAGCACACAGACTTGCACATTACGTTTTATGAGCTGAGCCTAGATTACAATCAATCACACATGATCAATATAGCACACAGACTTGCACATTACGTTTCATGAGCTGAGCCTAGATTACAATCAATCACACATGATCAATATAGCACACAGACTTGCACATTACGTTTCATGAGCTGAGCCTAGATTACAATCAATCACACATGATCAATATAGCACACAGACTTGCACATTACGTTTCATGAGCTGAGCCTAGATTACAATCAATCACACATGATCAATATAGCACACAGACTTGCACATTACGTTTCATGAGCTGAGCCTAGATTACAATCAATCACATCATGATCAATATAGCACACAGTCTTGCACATTACGTTTCATGAGCTGAGCCTAGATTACAATCAATCACATCATGATCAATATAGCACACAGTCTTGCACATTACGTTTCATGAGCTGAGCCTAGATTACAATCAATCACATCATGATCAATATAGCACACAGTCTTGCACATTACGTTTCATGAGCTGAGCCTAGATTACAATGCTGTGACAGTCAGTAAAGGGAAGTAATGTATCTGCAGTCCAGAGAGATTGTGTGAGTTTAATATATAATCAATTAAGACTGAATAAAAATCATTACAATCGATAGTTACCAGTGAGAAGTTATTTCGAAACACTTGTTTTTTGTTTTTTGTTTGTTGTAAAAATGTAAGATCTGAAACTGTGACGTTAAAAATTACGTCAAATTGGTGCGTTTTGGTCGAGTGGGATGTGACGTTGATCTGTGTTGTTCCAGCCCGCCGAAGTTATCAAAAGTGTTTTTGTTTTTTGTAATTCAGTTGGTTTGGTGCGTTATACAATGCATCTGCAGTTTTCGAGACTAAGCATTGATCAATTTAAAACGCAATGATCATCATATGCCAACATGACTTGTAACATTTTACATTGCATTCTAAGAAAGAGCAGAATTCTCACTATGCGCGCGGTACATTTCTAGAATCGCATAGCGCAAAGTTGGAATTCCTACAATGGCGGCCATTGTTGGAATTCCAACAAAGCGCAGGTCATTTCCGGAAAAGCGCCGATAACGAGATGGGTCGCAACACCTGTCTCCCTTCCATGAAAATGTGCATAAAAAATGGCCGCCGCATGGTTCGATGCGAAAACCCATGTAAAATGTTAAGCAACTGTACAGTTCATTCCGTACCTTCAAAGGAATCTAGAATGACTTGTTATGCTAACAAGAGCAGGTTGTTCAAAATTAGAGGCTTTAATTGCAGTGGATTGTGAGCTATGAATTTAACACACTAAAGTTCACTGTTCAAGTGAGATAGACGTTGAAGCCAAAGCGAAGAACAAATGGTTATGGAGTTGGTTGAACGATGAGGACGAGTGTAAGGTGGGTGAAACTTGTGCCAGATTGTCTGTAGTGACGTTTTTTTGGTTGTTAATTATACAAATCTGTCAGCGTCTGAGGGCGCTTCTCTCAGACCCCGAGCTGAGGGCGCGGCCGCCTGGCCCCAGGCAAAATTAACTCAGTTCAGACTGAATGTTTCTCCGCCAATTTTAAGCTGTACAATTATCTTGAGGGAGAAAAGCATTTCAAGGTCTTGCAACTGAAGCAGATTTGTGATGTAATCTATTTTACCCCAAAATCGATTTATTCGAAAACGCACCGAGCGGTTACGTCCCTTGAATAAGAAAAGAAATATTTTGCGTTGCAGCTAATTTCAAAGTCAAAATACCATTTCTCATCACATACTAGAATCCTGGGGGGGGGGGGGGGGAAATACATGGTTCAAATTTCGATCAGCAACACTTTGGAGGGGAGGGGAATAGTCGAGAGGGGTTCACTAGTCCGAGGCCGGTACACTAGTCCGAGGGTTCACTAGTCCGAGGGTCCACTAGTCCGAGGGTTCACTATAGACGCTTGAACAAAGGATATTCAATTTGATTTGTTTTTATTTTGCGTGTGTATGTGTGCGTGGATGTGCGTGTGCGTGCGTGCGTGTGTTTTTCACTGCTGTGGGAACCAAATCGAAGAATATTCTCAAAAAAACACTGAGTTGTTTTCATTCAAAAAGATAATGTGGTGTTTTATATTTTGACTGAAGAAATCTCAGACTATTTCCCCCAAGAAACTTAGTTATTTATATTTTGACTGAAGAAAGGATATTAAATTTATCAGGATACCGTCCCGACTGGACAATTACGTGATCGAACTGCCTACAGATTTTAGTCATATTATATAGCACCTCGGGTTTCCTTTTGCCCGTGAGGGTCAATTAGTTATCCCACCGACCTGAATTATGGAGAGGATCGAGCCTGGGTTGTACTACAGCCTCACACATATTTTCATTGAAATCGGTTCTCAAACATCGGATATCTATTTGCGGACACACACACACACACACACACACACACACACACACACACACACACACACACACACACACACACACACACACACACAGCCACTGGACCGAGAAAAAAGGGGAAGTTACTGTTTCGTTCACTTTAGTGTCTTCGTGAGCCAATTATGAGACTCAAACTCGAGACCGCCAGATCTACAAGCAAATGTACTTCCACCCCGACCAAAACGTGTGAAAACAAATACTTGAACTGCAACCATACCTTCCACGTGCCCGGGTTATCGAACAAGCATTTTGTCGGCTAGTCGGTTGCCCCGTTCTTATTTGTGATTTGTACGTTTTCTTCTTCTCATCATTCCATGTAGTCGCTGTGCTCTGTGAGAGGTGTTTTCTTTGTGCTTAATATTATTTTGTTTGGACCTAGCTATTGATGTGTACATCGTTGTTAAACAGTTGTTTGTTCTATGTTTACCAGGGTTTGCTAGTGTGTGATAGGGTTCGTGTCCGTCTGAAGATGTTAGTTTCTTTGTTAGTCCTATGTTGACAACTCTTTGACAAGCGCTTAGAACTGTACCCACGGAATACGCGCTATATAAGCTTCATTTTGATTGATTGATTGATTGATAACTATATATAAGGCATTACATTTTCACCAAAGCCGAGGTTACTAAAAATAATACAATGGGAAATTCTGGGGAAATTGTCCCGCTGGAAGGGTACTCAATTATTATGCAACTTTTTGATTATTTCGATTCATTACATCATCCAAAACGTTTGGAATGAAGCAAATGAATAAAATACAAGAATTACGAGTTCAGAAAAAGCGGATCAAATCCGGGACCACAAAAGTAAGGACTAGCGCATGATCGAGCGCTTTACCAACTGAGCTATTCTGTCGCACTGTAGGCGAGGGAGATTTTAACTTCAAATATGTAACGTTGATGCAAGGGAGCTAACACCGCGGCTTTGTTGACATCCTCACTTTTTCAGAGGCTAGAACAAGCTGTAATGCATGTATTATGGTCCGCGCATGGTGACATATCGTCATTATATGGTCTTATGGTGCGTTTGACATCGATTATGGGCAAACTACACTTTGTAAACACGGGAGCGCGTACATATGCCTTTAAGTTCACCTCTTTCAATGTTTACTGACAAAAACTAATCATGTGTCAAATCACTGGATCGGCTTTGTGATGCACTTGTGAAGAAAAGTAGTTTTGGAATCTTTCTCATGGTATTTGTTCCCACTGAACGTACCGATTGTACTTTAGACAATCATGTGTACCAAATACGGCCAGATTGTATTTTGTTTTGTTTGTTTGTTTGCTTAACGCCCAGCCGACCACGAAGGGCCATATCAGGCCAAATTGTATGGGTTCCCAGGTGAGATACATGTTTATAAACCAAGGTGAGATACATGTTCATAAACCAAGGTGAGATACATGTTTATAAACCAAGGTGAGATACATGTTTTTAAACCAAGGTGAGATACATGTTTATAACCAAGGTGAGATACATGTTTATAACCAAGGTGAGATACATGTTTTTAAACCAAACGCAACAACCACCAAACAATGAAGCCACAACATCACAATGGAAAGAACAACAGGTTTTACACAAGACTCACAGAGGGGAAAAATTCCTTTCGCTCTACAACGGGTATGATATCCTCAGACGTTTTTTTCATTTTTATGATAACTGTCTTTGATGACGTCATATCCGGCTTTTCGTGAAAGTTGAGGCGGCACTGTCACGCTCTCATTTTTCAACCAAATTGGTTGAAATTTTGGTCAAGTAATCTTCGACGAAGCCCGGACTTCGGTATTGCATTTCAGCTTGGTGGCTTAAAAATTAATTAATGACTTTGGTCATTAAAAATCTGAAAATTGTAAAAAAACAATTTTTGTTATAAAACGATCCAAATTTACGTTCATCTTATTTTCCATCATTTTCTGATTCCAAAAACATATAAATATGTTATATTTGGATTAAAAACAAGCTCTGAAAGTTAAAAATATAAAACTTATTATCAAAATTAAATTTTCAAAATCAATTTAAAAACCCTTTCATCTTATTCCTTGTCGGTTCCTGATTCCAAAAACATATAGATATGATATGTTTGGATTAAAAACACGCTCAGAAAGTTAAAACGAAGAGAGGTACAGAAAAGCGTGCTATCCTTCTCAGCGCAACTACTACCCCGCTCTTCTTGTCAATTTCACTGCCTTTGCCATGAGCGGTGGACTGACGATGCTTCGAGTATACGGTCTTGCTGCGTTGCATTGCGTTCAGTTTCATTCTGTGAGTTCGACAGCTACTTGACTGACGATGCTTCGAGTATACGGTCTTGCTGCGTTGCATTGCGTTCAGTTTCATTCTGTGAGTTCGACAGCTACTTGACTAAATGTTGTATTTTCGCCTTACGCCACTTGTTTTTTTCTTTTTTAAGGTAAGCAGAACTTGGTTGGTGAACCAATACGAAACTCTTTTTTTTTAGGGTCAAAAGGTGTGTAATTAATTTCAGAGTATTAAGTTTTTGTTGAACTTTTGCTCCAAAATCAGGCGGGCGCTTTAATTAAACATTCTTAAAAGGTGAGAAATTTTGGTAGACAAGAGAAAATGAAATATTCTTTCAGGGTTCAAGTAGTTTATAATTAAATTCAGAGATTTAAGTTTCTATTGAACTTTTGTACCGAGTCAGAAGGGCGCTTTAAATAGACAAAGAGAAAACTATAAAGTAAGAAACATTGTGACAGCGGGCGAAAATTGAAATATTCTGTGTTGTCAAGTTTTCTGTTATTTGTGTCCACACTTCAGGATGTCAAGCACGGGATCAGTGATATTCACCTGCCCTGTCCAGCTAGCACCGTGCAGCTGGTGAACTGAGAATCAAACATAAGTCAATTCACCCAGCTGTGAAGAGTCAATTCCATGTCAAGTATTAAATCGTAAAGTTTGTCAGACAATGTGCATTTACTAGGGTTAAAACTGTGACTCACAAGTAAAGCAAGGGGTCACAAACTTGCGAACGTTGATTCCCACGTCGCTGAACCGTTTGAAAAACACACACACACACACACACACACACACACACACACACACACACACACACACACACACACACACACACACCTACACACCTACACACACAAACACACACTTGTTTGCTTGGTTGTTTGCTTGTTTGTATGTTTACTAAATGAAGAATCTGCACTCAGACCCCCCGCGGGTTAGGGGGAGTTCCATATTGGTTGGGACTAGAAAGAATTTACCCGATGCTACCCAGCATGTCGTAAGAGGCGACTAACGGTTCTGTTTCTTCTCTTCTTTTGTCTTATTTCTGCCTTACCAGTCCTTTCACCTATATTTCCTTCCAAGAAAACTCTCCCTACTATTCCCTGCAGTATTCCAATTCTTTTCTTGTTGTCTTATTTCTACCTGACTGGATCCATCACCTTTATTTCACTTACCAAAAGTCTTCTTTTCCACATCCTTATTTCTCTGCACCCCGCATGTCGTATGAGGCGACTAACGGATTCTGTTTCTCCTTTAACCCTTGTTAAGTGGTTCTTGTATAGAATATAGTCAATGTTTGTAAAGATTTTAGTCAAGCAGTATGTAAGAAATGTTTGGTCCTTTGTGCTGGAGACTTGCATTCTCCCAGTAGGGTCATATGTTGTGCTGCGTTGCGGGCCCCTGGAGCAATTTTTTGATTAGTGCTTTTGTGAACAAGAAACACTTAACAAGTGGCTCTATCCCATCTCCCCCCTTTCCCCTATCCCATCTCCCCCTTTCCCTCGTCGCGATATAACCTTCGTGGTTGAAAACGACGTTAACCACCAAATAAAGAAAGAAAGAAAGCTACGATTCCTAAGTGTGTGCCCACGACGTGGGGTCAGCTGCGACTGCAAAATTAAAAGAAAAGTCTTCCAGCTTGACAGGTACCCGTTGTTCTCAAGGCGCCTTCTCTTCACCTTCGCGTTGGCAAGGACACGTAGAATCCTGGCTTGACTATTTGTAGAGTTCTAAGGCATTGCAGACAAAGCAACTGCAAGAAAGTCAGGTTTTAGCAGTGTGAAAGTCCGCTGAAAACGGTCTTATATCCCTTCCGTTAACACGGCTTCGTCCGGCCATACATGTAGGCTCTTATGACACTGACCCTGAGCTGACCCTGAGGCACTGAAAAGGTTTTCACGGAAAAATTCTCTCGAAGAACCAAATGGGTTCGGTGCATTTGTCAGTCTGTCACATGTTGAAGGGCCCCATACGGGTTGAAAGAGATAAGGTACTGTCGTGTTTTTTTCCCAAACCTAGTGCACTACCGTTCTCACGAGATAAGTTACTTCTGTTTTGTTCCGGGGTTTTTTCCAATTGACACCATGTATGAGAGATGAAACAGAAAAGCCTGTTGTGAAAATGCAACAATTTGGAGGAAAAAACGAAACAAAACAAAAGTAACTGTTCTCATGGCAACGGCAAACAACGACACATGTTCACCGGCCCTAAGCTAATTCAAGAAATCACACCCACCCACCCCCTCTCCTGCTAGGTACACGTGCACTCAAGTTAACCTCTGCTTTGAGACACATGTTCACCGCCCTCAGCTAATTCAAGAAATCACCCCTCCTGCTAGGTACACGTGCACTCAAGTTAACCTCTGCTTTGACCTGTGTGCCAAGAGTCAGATGAGAGAGAAAGCGAGAGAGAGAGAGAGAGAGAGAGAGAGAGAGAGAGAGAGAGAGAGAGTCACACACACACACACACACACACACACACACATACGTGTCTGAGGGGGGATATCTGGTCATTTGCCGCAAAGAAATATGTGTTATATCTGGACTTGTTTATTTCTAAAGCTACAGACACGGAGTGCGAGTGTAAACATGTGTTAGACTTTAAGAATACTTTTTGAGATTTAAAAAAAAAACCCACTCATTATTGAAAGTTACACACCCCAAAATAGAGATTCTGAAACACGTGTTATGTAGAGGTTACATGCCGAGTCTCAGTGATTATTAAAAATAATGGTCGAAGTTTGCGGATCATGAAAAATGCGAGCTTCAGCGAGCTTTTTCATGACCGCGAACTGAGACCATTATTTTTAATAATCACTGAGACGAGGTGTGTAACCTCTTTATTCCTCCTTTCTTCAGTTATTCCAAAAAAACAGGAGTGTTTGTGCGAAAGTTTGATCGAATCCGAATCACTCAACCAGTCAACCTGCGCAGGCGATCGATTAATGCGCGGTTGTATAGTTCCGTGCAAATCATTCCATTCTGTTAACACTTCTTTTCAGTTTCCCTGTTTTGGACTAAAATCAAGTACACAGATATGCTGTTATTCTGCTGTGGCGGTAAAGGCAGATATTGTGTGTTCTGTTTATGTTTTAGTATCGCTTAGTAAATGTTCTTTCGTCAAATGGGACTAGCAGACGAACTTTTGCACCCGTGTTCCAACGTTAATTACTGTATGAAGTTCAGTTTTCTGGGGAAAATAGTGTATGAAACCGCTTTATGTTGTTTAAATTGATGAGATGTGTGCATTTGGTTGCGTGTGATCTGTTTATAAAATGAAATATTGTTGAAAACTGACCGTCGGATTGCAGTCAGTGTTGTCGAAGAAACTGCGTTAAAAGAAGGGGAACTACTCTTGTCGCCAGAGTATGAGTTACTTGCCGTGGGAATTTGCTTGTGATGAACGGTTTGTGCACGGCAGATCTAGATTCAGAAAACAACCGAACTCATGGATTTTATATGGAGATTCATGTGTTCAGGCCTGTAGTTGTTAATTTAAATGCGGTATGTTTGTATTGTTTGCTCCAGAGATGTATACTTCGTACGTATAGAGCGTTCGGAACTTTTCAGTCGCAAAAGTAGTACCGAAACAGAACAGCTTCTCAACCCATTGCACTATCGAGGATTCAGGCTGTTGCTGGCTCGTTATTTGTTTGGTTGCTGGGTCATTATCGAAAAATAACTAGCTCTACAAGTTTACAGAGGTAAAGAAGCAGAGGGGGGAATAAATCTGGATATCTGCCACCTAAAAGTGAGTGATAGCCGGACATATGACCGGAAAGCTGTAAATACTATCAACTTTATCAAAATGGCGTTACATATGCGTGGTAGTACAAAAAAGCTACCAGTAATCCCAAATTATTTTTTTTTTGACAGGGACAAACCAAGGGGAACTTTGACGCCTCTCGGCGTATTTTTTTGAGACAAATGTCTCCGCAGCTGATAGTTGGTAGCCTTTATTGGATGTCGTTATTCAAATGCAATCCGTCAGAGACAGAAAGCTTAGAAAGGAATTACGTTGTATTGTTTTCCTGCTTTGCCTGGCTCAGGTCGGGAAATTCAGGACCGAAATGACCCAAGGTGCAACTCATTCCTTTTGATGAGTTTCAAGTTTCTTATAAAAGTTTTCGCAGCTGTTGGTAGACTTTATTGGATGTCGTTATTCATATGTATCCCTCAGAGACAGAG
The DNA here is from genome assembly GCF_037325665.1 of Littorina saxatilis. NCBI lineage: Eukaryota > Metazoa > Mollusca > Gastropoda > Littorinimorpha > Littorinidae > Littorina > Littorina saxatilis. The sequence continues at coordinate 71,525,018 of NC_090247.1, forward strand.
AGCTTAAAAAGGAATTACGTAATTGGTAGACTTTATTGGATGTCGTTATTCAAATGCAATCCGTCAGAGACAGAGAGCTTAGAAAGGAATTACGTTGTATTGTTTTCCTGCTTTGCCTGGCTCAGGTCGGGAAATTCAGGACCGAAATGACCCAAGGTGCAACTCATTCCTTTTGATGAGTTTCAAGTTTCTTATAAAAGTTTTCGCAGCTGTTGGTAGACTTTATTAGATGTCGTTATTCAAATGTATCCATCAGAGACAGAGAGCTTAGAAAGGAATTACGTAATTGGTAGACTTTATTGGATGTCGTTATTCAAATGCAATCCGTCAGAGACAGAGAGCTTAGAATGTTTTTGTTTTTGTGGTTTTTTTGCGCATGAAAAGACTTCAGGCCAGATTTTCTTTACAAAACCGGGGAGGTAGGGTAGGGGAAGGTTTTTTTGGTTTTTTTTTAGCATGAAAAGACTAGGTGTCTAAAGCAGAGTTTCACTATACTTTTTGGTTTGAAACGTTCACAAATGCTTTGGGTATTACCAAATGTAGGCAACCAGATGCTACAATGAATATATATTTTAACAAATCTCGGAAGAAAGTCTCTGCTGACTTTCAATTGTTTCTTTCACAATTTCTGATGTTTTATATATATATATATATATATATATATATATATATATATATATATATATATATATATATATATATATATATATATATATATATATATATATATATATATATATATATATATATATATATATATATATATATCGCAATAATTGATCATTTATGTCAAAAGGTGGAGATTTGTGCGCATGTTCGGGGTTATGCTCGATACAGACTAACACAGAACACCCAACCCCTAATGGGGAGCTGGGCCAATGTAAAAGCAATGTTTTGGCGTCAAAACATTTTTCAGATTGCTTCTAGATTTCTCTCAAAATTAATTAACTAGTTTAATCGATGTGCCAGCTCTGAGCAATAGCAAAATGGGCGGAGCTTAGGTTTGTTCCAGCTCTGACGCAATTCGCAAAACGGACAATATAAGGCCCGTATAGATGAAATATGTACTCCTGATGATAGAATAGCATATATTTAACACTTCCTATCAGTGGATGCATCAAAGTGGTGAAATCTTCATGTTATGCGGCAAAAACGAAATGTTCCAGCTCTGAGGTGTTTGATCTCCCTTTCCCCGTCGCGATATAACCTTCTTGGTTGAAAACGACGTTAAACACCAAATAAAGAAAGAAAGAAAGAGCCGGGGGAGTAACGAGCTGATCCCGAATATATGATAAATGTTATGCCCTTATGTTTTAAAATAAAGTCACACAGATGCGTCTATACAGTAATACAGTGCTCAGAGGTCCTGGATTTTGGAAGTTTAATAATGAGTTATTACATGATCTGCAATATGAACACTTTATGAGTTCGGCTATAGAAGAGTTTATGCGTGAGCAAGAACAAACGGATGTCCAGTTAAAATGGGAATTGCTGAAGAGACAAATACGAGATGAGAGTATAGAATATAGTAAAAGTAAAGCAATGAAAAGAAAAAACAAGAGGCGAAGCCTTCAAGGCTCACGTAAGAAATAGACAAACAGTAACACAAACTCAATCACTCCGTCACACATACACACCCACACACACAGTAAGCTTAGGTGACACAGTAGTTGCGCCTTTGCACTTGCACCCATCGGAAAGCCATACAATGACAAATTCTGTCCACCGTATTTCTTTTTCTTCATTCCACTGTTGCACTTGCAGTTGCAAACACAACAGTTTGCCTCGTCGTCTCCGCACTTTACTTTGCACCAAGCCTCGTTATCGATTTTTCCTTTTGCCCCCTAGTTCCGGTAGATCTGACAATGCCAGCGCATGAGCCAAAATTTAAGTGGAAAAGGTCTATTTGTTTTCTATAATGACGTTTGTCTCGGTGACTTTGGCATCATAAGCAGTGGAAAAACAGGTCCCTGCCAGACTTGCTTGACATGACCTCATTTACATGATATACACACGTGTGATTTGAACGATTATTATCTCACGAGTGTCTCTCTCACGTATGTAGGATAAATAAATATTTCTCTGTTAGGGGAAGGGCTCCTAATATGGACCGGCTCCTAATATGGACCACCTCCTGTTCTGACAAACTAACGGCGCTAGAGCGCTCAAAAAAATTTCGTTCGTTGTATTCACCCTCTCTTGATAACTTGCACATGTCAAAACAGTTGTAGAAACACAAACCTCAAACCCGTTTGGCTTTTTCTCTTTTTTCACTTTTGGCAGCGTTCACTCTAAATGTGCCGCCTAAAACGGACTCGTTTCTGTCCACAGCCAAAGCTTTTATAAGACAAAAATGGCTATATATGACAGCTAAGACAATATTTGTTACATTTTAACAGTGTGTAGACTGTGTACACCGAGTTTCTAATGCAAACAAAAAACAAGAGGCGAAGCCTTCAAGGCTCACGTAAGAAATCGACAAACAGTAACACAAACTCAATCACTCCGTCACACATACACACACACACACACAGTAAGCATAGGTGACACTGTGCAAGAAAGCGAGACTCTAGATCTGTCTGTCTGCATGTAGCCTACTTACAGGGACACGACTGCCAACTAGTCTCGGCCCGCCCAAAATAACAATGACCGAGACTTTCAGTAATTCCTTCGCGTGACGTCTAACCCTCTTACGTCATAATGTGACGTCTTAAAATGTTAAAGTTTCTACCTCAGACATACATACATACATACATACATACATACATACATACATACATACATACATACATACATACATACATACGCACGCACGCACAGACAGACAAAAGTTAGCATCGCATAGGCCACACTTACGTGAGCCAATAATAGCAAAACCTCAAAGTATGTGTGAGTCCACTAATATGGACCACCTTCAACAAATCGAATAAAATAAAGCAATTTTAATTAATTTATTAAGAAGCTTGCTTAAAATAACCTATAACTAGCCCTCGAAATATCAAAAAAATATAACACATTTTTGGAAGTTGATAATTATCACATCTCTCTGTGAATCTCTGAAGGAAACATGCTTTTCACATGTAAAACAAAACATTCTGGTGAATTTCAACAAAGCAGTACAATTTAGTTTATGTAGCTACTGCACTATGTTATTGGAACATCGCAACAACAGCAAAAGCTCACTGCTGACATGCTTGACTGAGCATTAATCTCGAAAGAGCCGTTTTCAGGAATTTGTATTCGAGTTTTATTCGCTGTGAGCTGCCGGTAACAATTAGGTGTAATGTAAGGCTTTCATTACTCTTAATGTCTGCTAATTTCAAAATGTGTCTGATCCATTCAGAACACAACAGGCAATGTTTATCAGTGATATCACTGTCCATCATTTATCCTTATCTCACCCTCTTCACCACCCCCACCCCCTCCATCTACCATCACCCCCTCACCCTTCTTCAACAGAAATAACACAACCTATGATAGGCTACTTTGTGCGTGTGTTAGTGTGTCCGAGAGAGATAGACAAGAAATTTCAAGCATCTCCACCATCTTGGTAGTATTATGACATTTATTAAAATTAAAAGTAACAAAAAAAAGCACCTACGCGGTTTCTTCGCAATAGAAACTGAACTCTGATGAAAGCAGTTACTGTAAAGTCACAAGCATCCGCCCTATCGCCAGGGGCGAGTACAATATTTGCCGGACTATGAGAAACCGCCTGGCAACTAACAGTGCTAGCCAATGCAAATGCTATTCTAATGCAACACTTTTGGTGTTAATATCGAGTCTTCAAGCCACATAACACGGCAAATCAACTGTGGTATGTACCGGGCTAGTGACATTTCTGCCGGGCGACTTTCTTGAAGTAACTCGCCCGGCTGGCGAGTAAAATGTGTTTGTATTTGGCCATCCCTGTAGACTCAGATCAATCACCACACCAGACAGGCGTACTGGGCGTCAAGGACACGCCCACTTAGCACACGATTGATGTTGCATCTAATACACGTGTGCTTCAAATGGCGTCGTGGTCACGTGAACATCTCGTCCAATCAAATAGTACCAAGGGTCTCTATTTAACTGCGGGCTAGGGGTTGGCGTCCGCATGTATGGAGACCAGTTTGCAGCAGATTGTGATTTCAGAACACTGTCAAAAATGGCTGTCTCACTCAGCTTCGGGGCCTGCTTTCTGCTGCTGGTTTGCTTGACCAACATGGTGAGTGGTATGCCGGGAATGTTTGTGTCAAGTTTAAAATCCATTTTTCTTATTTTTAATTTGACTATTTGTTTCAGTTGTGATTCTTCTTCAAAAGTCTGATACCATAATGTTGGAGTTCTATACGTTATCTTTGTGTGTGTGTGTGTATGTGTGGGGGGGGCCGGTAGCTCAGTTGGTAGAGCACTGGACTTGTGATCGGAAGGTCGCAGGATCGAATTCGGGCCGGGACGGACACGGGTCAACTTTATGTGCAGACCCAGTGACGGAAGCCATGTCCCACCCCCGTGTCATCACAATGGCACGTAAAAGACCTTGGTCATTCTGCCATAAGTGTGGGTGGCTGAATACACCTAAACACGCAGACACCTGGGTAGCGCGACTCCGTTGCTGCTAGCTTTCCACTGGGAGGAAGCGACCCGAATTTCCCAGCGATGGGACAATAAAGTAATGAAAATGAAAATGAAAATGAAAAAAAAAGTGTAAGTGTGAGTGTGTGTTGTTGCTCATGAGCATGTTAGGCCGCTTGATCATATTCATAACTGTATCCCGGCATATTGTGTTGCCACAAACATGTGAACGAATTGTTGATGATGCATTCCTTCCGTATCTTACAGTACTTTTTTGCAACTCTATCTCTGGATGTTATTACATTTAGACGCTTCATTCAAAACTTACTGCAACTACTTGCAGTTTTTCTTTCTGCTATAACAGCTACCAAATTCCTTTTCAGTTATTATGAATAACTTAGATAACTCTTTTTTTACCAAAGCCTGTATTGTACATATTTTCCCCCTGTTTGTGTATTCCCATTTGAGAGAGATGACTAGCCAGACAAGCACCCTACCACTGGCGACCTTCTTGTTTCTTACTTTGTTGAATCATGTCAGTTGATACGTGCACATACAGAGCCAGAATAGGGTGTTTTCATTCACGAGCAGCAGCTCAGGGTAGGAAATTGGCGTTTCTAAGCATAGACATGATTTCACCGTTTTTGATACTGTTGTTGCTGAACAAAGCAAACAGCATCACCTTGGCTGTTTTTGTACATATTGTACACAGTTCTGACTTTCAACTCATTGTCAACGCGAGAAGAAGATGTTTAAGGACTGACAAATGTAAACAAGTTTGACGCGACACAAGTGTTTTGTCTCACTATTTTGGTTCATTACGTAGAGGTTACATGCCGAGTCTCAGTGATTATTAAAAATAATGGTCGAAGTTGGCGGATCATGAAAAATGCGAGCTTCAGCGAGCTTTTTCATGACCGCGAACTGAGACCATTATTTTTAATAATCACTGAGACGAGGTGTGTAACCTCTTTATTCCTCCTTTCTTCAGTTATTCAAAGAAAAGAGGAGTTTTTGTGCGAAAGTTTGATCGAATCCGAATCACTCAACCAGTCAACCTGCGCAGGCGATCGATTAATGCGCGGTTGTATAGTTCCGTGCAAATCATTCCATTCTGTTAACACTTCTTGTCAGTTTCCCTGTTTTAGACTAAAATCAAGTACACAGATATGCTGTTATTCTGCTGTGGCGGTAAAGGCAGATATTGTGTGTTCTGTTTATGTTTTAGTATCTGGTTCTGGTTTAGGATAATGTTCTTTCGTCAAATGGGACTAGCAGACGAACTTTTGCACCCGTGTTCCAACGTTAATTACTGTATGAAGTTCAGTTTTCTGGAGAAAATAGTGTATGAAACCGCTTTATGTTGTTTAAATTGATGAGATGTGTGCATTTGGTTGCGTGTGATCTGTTTATAAAATGAAATATTGTTGAAAACTGACCGTCGGATTGCAGTCAGTGTTGTCGAAGAAACTGCGTTAAAAGAAGGGGAACTACTCTTGTCGGCAAGAGTATGAGTTACTTGCCTTGGGAATTTGCTTGTGATGAACGGTGTGTGCACGGCAGATCTAGATTCAGAAAACAACCTAACTCATGGATTTTATATGGAGATTCATGTGTTCAGGCCTGTAGTTGTTAATTTAAATGCGGTATGTTTGTATTGTTTGCTCCAGAGATTTATATTTCGTACGTATAGAGCGTTCGGAACTTTTCAGTCGCAAAAGTAGTACCAAAACAGAACAGCTTCTCAACCCATTGCACTATCGAGGATTCAGGCTGTTGCTGGCTCGTTATTTGTTTGGTTGCTGGGTCATTATCGAAAAATAACTAGCTCTACAAGTTTACAGAGGTAAAGAAGCAGAGGGGGGAATAAAGAATATTATGCTTCTTCGAGCTGGCGATGTGGAAAGTAATCCAGGTCCTGATAAATCGGAACTCAGCATTGTTCACATCAATGCAAGGAGTATAAAAATAATCTACCTTTTAGAACCAGAATCGCAAATGTTTGACGTAATAACAGTATCTGAAACTTGGCTTTCGCCAACAGACGAAAATAGCTCTTTACTTTTAGTTTTCACCCACCAGCTAGACTTGATAGACCTAACGATCCCCATGGAGGTGTTGCAATATACGTTAAGAATAACCTCTATTATAAACACCGCCCAGATCTGACTGTCCACAATTTAGAAGCTGTATGGGTTGAAATTAAAATCGACCAAGAAAGTCTTCTCATCGGTTCCTTTTATCGCCCACATAACGCAACCGTACTGTACTGGGACCTTATTAAAGAAAGCATTCAACTTGCAAACGATACCATGAAAAAGTTCATTGTCCTTGGCGACTTTAACTACGACTTTTTCAACGTGCCGACACCGCACCTAGTAGACATTCTACATTTATTCCAACTGCATCAGATTGTGAACATGCCAACTAGAATTACGAACAACAGTAGCACCTGTCTGGACCTGATTTTAACTCAAACCCTCCATTTAGTAAAGAGCGTCGACGTACTGGCACCCATATGCAGTGACCATAGCGTACCATGTGTTATTATTCATAATACAGCAAAGACCCAGCAGCCATTTAAAAGAAATATATAATAATTATGACAGATTAAACGTACAACATTTTTGTGCAGATTTATCAGATGTAAATTGGAATGACATTATCGGAAGCAACTCTATCGATGGTTGCGCCGATATTTTTTCAGTTACTCTTATGAACATCGCCAAACAGCATATGCCTGTCCGAACAATAACAGTTAGCCCTAAAGACGCGCCGTGGATAAACGCTGACACATTGTCACTCATAAATACACGAAAGCGGATTCATGCCAAAGCAAAGAGAACAAACTTACCAGAAGATTGGCAATTATTTCGCGAGGTACGAAATTACGTAACCGACAAGAAAAGAGAACGGATAACAGACTATTACAATGAAATGGATTCGAAAATATGTAACTCAGACAATATAAATAAAAAAAGATTGGTGGAAAATTGTGAAAAGGTTTATGGACAAGAAAGGAATTGGTTCTGATGAAATACCACCTATTGAGCATAACGGTAACATTTGTTATGACAACGAAGGAAAGGCAAACGTTTTTAACGACTTTTTTGCACAGCAAGCCACTCTGGATAATGTAAATGATGACCTGCCGATTGTTCCTTTCCTTGATTGTGAATTGAGCGAGCTAAACCTGTCCGTCGAAGAGGTGATTAACATTATAAAAAGTCTTGATACTAGTAAAGCATGCGGCCCAGATCACGTACATAATAGGCTACTTAAAGCAGCAATCAGTATTATTTCACAACCGCCATTACAGCGCTGTTTAATCGTTGCCTGAACGAAGGACAACACCCTATGTTATGGAAATATGCACATGTTACTCCGATATTTAAAAAAGGATCCAAAATGAGTTGTTTGAATTATAGACCTATATCATTGTTAAGCTGTGTGGGGAAAGTGTTTAAAAAGTGTGTCCACAACCATATATCTTTAATTTTGTGAAGTTGAATAACATAATAACGCCTGTGCAATCTGGTTTTATACCAGGTGACTCGACTGTAAACCAGTTACTCTGCACCTACAATGATCTATGTACAGCTGCTGATAAGGGACTCCCAACACAAGCCATTTTTTTTGATATGTCAAAAGCCATTGACCGTGTGTGGCACAAAGGCCTATTGTACAAATTAGAGGCCATTGGCATAAGAGGACGCTTATTACGTTGGATTAGAAGTTATTTAAATGACAGACTACAGAGCGTTGTTGTAAAAGGACACATGTCGGCCCCACAGACTGTACCAGCTGAAGTTCCCCAGGGATCTGTGCTGGGGCCACTACTGTTTTTGATATATATAAACGATATTGTCTTAAATGTTCAATCCACTGTTAAATTGTTCGCAGATGACACAAGCATGTACCTATCAATGAACGATTCCCAATTGCGTAAAGACATTTTGAACTCGGATTTACAGGAATTAAGTAGATGGGCCAACGACTGGAAGGTAAAATTTAATAATGAAAAAACTGAGCTGCTAAACTTTAAACGACGTGATTGCGACTTTGATTATTTGACATTTAATGACATTGATGTTCAGGACACTGCCAACCACAAACACTTGGGCGTTTTTTTACAAAATGATTGTAAGTGGAATGTTTATATTAACAGTTTTGCAATTAAAGTAATGTTATTGACTAATTGTTTGAAATTTTAATAGCACAAGTTTAGTAAAAAATCTTTAGAAACTATGAATAAATCCTACGTATTACCACACTTTGACTACGCCGATGTCGTCTGGGACAGTTGTACAGAAGTTGTATCTAACATTTTGGAACAGATCCACCTCGAGGCCTTAAGGGTAATTGTCGGAGCAGTTAAAGGAACAATCCACCAAAAATTATATGATAAATCAGGCTTCAGTAGTTTAAAACTAAGACGGGAAAAACATAAATTGATTTTGTATCATAAAATGGTACATGGGAAATGTTCTCAGAACGTGGCTGATTTATTGCCTCCTCTTGTCTCGACTGTAAACCCCTATCATAGACGGAACCCACTTGAACGGGTCGTACCACCACACAGAACTGAATTGTATAATAAGTCATTTGTTCCCAGCACTACCCGAACATGGAATTCTCTACCAGATAATATCAAATTAACAAAATCAATTAGCCAGTTTAATCAGTTTTTATGTCGTTAAGATAGTAAAGTTCCTCCTCAATATTATTATGGCAAGAGAAAAGACGGAATTATACACCGCAGACTAGGATTAAAATGAGCGATTTAAATGATGATATGGTGAAACGCCACTTAAGTGATATCCCGACTTGTCAGTGCGGATATCAAAATGAAAATGTTGAACATTATTTATTATTTTGTAGTAATTACGATGATGTCCGAAGACTAACTATACACACATTACCGAATGATCATGAAAATGTACAATGTTTATTGTTTGGTCTTCTAAACCTACGTTTTACCGAAAACATTGAAATATTCGAAAAGGTACATAGCTTTATAAGGTTAAGTGATAGATTTTGATTACCCTGTGGTCACCATGTCAATGATCCAGTATTTGATTATTGACCCCCCGCGGATTAGGGGGAAGAACTTACCCGATGCTCCCCAGCATGTCGTAGGAGGCGACTAGCGGATTCTGTTTCTCTTTTTACCCTTGTTAAGTGTTTCTTGTATAGAATATAGTCAATTTTTGTGAAGATTTTGGTCAGGCAGTATGTAAGAAGTGTTAGGTCCTTTGTACTGGAAACTTGCATTCTCCCGGTGGAGTGGTATATATGTTGTACTACGTTGCAGGCCCCTGGATCAAGTTTTTGATTGGTTGTTTTGGTTTAAACAAGATTTTATTAATGAAATACAGGGTGGCATGTATATACGATATAAACATTTGTGGCCACACAAATGATTGGTGCTTTTGTGAACTAGAAACAATTGACAAGTGGCTCTATCCCATCTCCCCCCTTTCCCCGTCGCGATATAACCTTCGTGGTTGAAAACGACGTTAAACACCAAATAAAGAAAGGATTTGATTATTGGCAGGTCATGCTGTTTTACGTTTTTACTGAAGGTCAAGTTTTGAGTAAATCTTTTTATTAAAGGTTTTTCTGTGTATTCACAGGACTAACCTCAGCTTAATAAATTAGTTTGTACGACAATGTAAATGAAATGTTTGCTGCTGCAGTAGGATTGATCTAGCAAGTCTGTGAAAGTCTCTCATCGTCTCTCTGACACCCCCCCCCCCCCCCACCCTCCTCCCCCGGGATCTCCCCGATATTGCAGTCCTTCCCGTCCTCTGTCACATCCTCTGATTATTTTGCTGCATTTTTTCCTCTTTTTTTTTGTGTGTGTGTGTGTGTGTAATTTTTTTTATCTTGTCTGTCTTGCGTCCTCATAAGGGTATAAGTGATTCTATGACCTTGACATAACGTGAAATAACAATTCCTATCTAGATGTACATATTTATAACCACACTTAATATAAGCTTAGCTTGCTGTGTGGCCACAAATGTTTATATCGTATATACACGCCACCCTGTATTTCATTAATAAAATCGTGTTTAAACCAATTGAATCCCGACGGGGCGAGGCCACGGAGTTAGTTAATGTAATTCAATCTGACGATGATCTCATTCCTGCTTTCATGCGGTTGTAAACAGACCAGAATTGGTTCTTTTCGATTCACATATCATTTTCAGTCCACGTGTTTCCGGACAGCAAACTCGAAACAATATTACCTGTTCATCCCAAAAGCGATCTTTGGAATTGACTGACGTAGTCTGGAAGAATTCATGCATCAACTTACGTCAAATATTCGACCTCATCACTTCGCATAACTTATGGTCTCGGTATTTCGTAGGCCTTGTTCATTTGTGAAATATCGAGGTGGTGATTGGGTTTGAGCTTCAGGTGAAACGTGGATGGCCAAAGTAAAAGCCAATCAGGCTGATTGTTTGATGTGTGGAACCATCGCGGCCTTTGGGTTCGTGTTTCCGAGGAAAATGTTTGTGCGCATTCACTCTCAAAGTAGACACGACCAAGCTAAGAAAAGGTCACACTCTCGCGGAAAATCGGAAGTTCTGAAAACTGAGAGAAGGTGTCTTTTGCGTTGTTTTGGGTGTTAAATACTGACCTACAATTACAGAGCAGACGTCGGCCTCCAACTGCACCTTTTTTTATTGAATATTTTATCTGCAAAAATTAATCACGATCATTAAGACTTGAAAAATAGAATACAGTCTGATGAAAATACGATTTCTTGGTTACAGTGAAAATGTCTTATTTCTCAGAATAACAATTGGTTCTTTTAAACGTAAGATCGGGAAAACCCTATCTAGCATCACACAGAATAATTATTGTTCATTACTCAACTATTTCTGCAAAAACTATAGTCTGTGTCAAACATTATAAATCGAGAAAACTAGACACTTTGATTTTGAACAAAAGTTAGTGCAAGCAAAAACCCAGTTGTCCTGATCACGAATCATTGTGTGAAACTTCCTGATTAACATTCTTTCATGAAGTGTACGTAATTTGCTAGCAATAGGCGTGTCCCCTGCTTTTAGCGAACACTGTTTTCGTGGTGCACTACCTGTGTTTTTTAGAGAGAAAAAAATTGCAACAATACACAACAGACATTATTTATGTTTATTTGAATGCATTGCAACATTGTTTCAGAGTGCAGATAAGAAACAAATCATTGTATGAAGCATTTGAAAACAAGTTGGTTGTATATATACTCAAAGACCCATCCAATCAATGTAGATGATTAACGCAACGACTCATGGTACGTTTGCAACTTATCTCCGCTGTAATCTCAATATAAACAACGAAAAGAAATAAGATGGCAGCTCTGTACAAAGTTACCACCTACTCGGCAAAGAAGTCATGGAATAGGCTATATACTTGTTAATATTGTTACATTGTTATGCATTTTTATCAACTGGTATTTCTCCTGGAAAGATCGCTATATATAATTATAATGATGGGTCAAGACCAAGGTCTCATGATGTAATCTCAGCTCTTTGGTCAAGGTCACAGCGGAAGGTCAAGCTCTTCAACTTCTAAACACGCAGCGCATGGAGTCCGCGGACAATACGACCTTCACCTTCACCGCCCAGTTCAAGGCGAACAAAAAACCGACAGCAGATTGGTGGGAAATTCACGAATCTACCGGGAATAATATTCTAACACGTAACTGGTTCATTTTCCGAATGAGATAAGAGAGTGTGTGCGTGCGTGTACGTGTGATTGTGTATGTGTGTGGGGGGAGGAGCGTATATGTGTTTGGGGGGGAGTGTGTGTGTGTGTGTGTGTGTGTGTGTGTGTGTGTGTGTGTGTGTGTGTGTGTGTGTGTGTGTGAATAGATCTCCTATGGTTGGGTTTATCTATAATAATAATATAATAATAACGGGCATTTATAAAGCGCCTTATCAAAAGTTCAAAGCGCGGGACAACAATACATGTATACAAAAATCATACAATCACTGTCAGATTCAAACAACACATCATGCACATCTCACATCCCCAGACTCTATACTAAGGAACTATCCGTAGTGTTGTTGGAACAAGTGAGTTTTCAAATTGGACTTAAAAGATGAAATGGATGGAGAGTGACGTAATTGAAAGGGGAGTGAATTCCATAACTGAGGTCCATAATACGAAAACGTGCGGAAGCCATGAGCCTTGCGTTTAAAGCGACCTTGACAGAGAAGTCGAGCATCATCAGAAGAACGAAGGGTGCGAGAGGGAGTGTAGAGAGAGACCAGTTCAGAAAGATAGGCAGGTGCCGATTCAGAGATGATATTGTAGCAGAAGCAGGCAGCTTTATACCTAATACGTTCAGATACAGGAAGCCAGTGAAGTTCTTTCATGAGAGGAGTGCAGGGTTGTCGATGCTGTGCTCTGAAAATGAGACGTGCAGCAGAGTGTTGTACTTTTTGCAAGGGTTGGAGAGTGGAGTCAGGGCAGCCTATGAGAAGGGAGTTGCAGTAATCTAATCTGGACAGAATGCAGGATGTAACGAGAGTTTTAGTGGCATCAACAGTGAGAAATTTTCTTATGGAACCTATTCTTCTGATCTCAAAGTAACATGTCTGACAGACTTTTTTGATGTGTTGTTTCATTGAGAGGTGGGAGTCCATGATGAACCCAAGATTCCTAGCACTATCAGAGAGAGAAATGTCACTAGAACCTACTGTGATGGAGGCTGGAAGGGAAGTGGTCGAACAGGAAGCTCCAGAGAAAAGAAGAAATTCAGTCTTGTCATCATTTAACTTGAGCATATTGTTTGTCATCCATGATTTAATATCTGAAGTGCAGTTTTGGAGAGTGTGCGTCACCGCTTGGATTTCTGTAGGCTTGCATGCTTGTTGGAGTTGTGTGTCGTCTGCAAAGAGGTAGTGATTGACTGCGTGTTGCTTGATGACGGCAGAGAGAGGAGTGGTGTATAGTACAAATAAAACTGGGCCTAGAACTGATCCCTGGGGAACGCCGAAACAGAGAGGAGATGGAGGAGATGAGAGATTATTGACAGACACATACTGACTACGGCCCTGTAGATATGAACTAAACCAGTGAAGAGCGGTAGAGTGAATGCCAAAAACAGATTCGAGACGAGAGAGCAGAACAGAGTGATCGATCGTATCGAACGCAGCTGAGTTATCCAAGAGAAGCAGAACTGATAGGTCATCATTATCCAGAGCAGAAAGAATGTCATTCACAACACGAAGCAAAACAGTCTCGGTGCTGTGGCCAGCCCTATACGCTGACTGAAGAGGGTTGCAGAGGTTGTTGGTTTCAAGGTGGGAGAGAAGCTGACTAAGCACTACTTGTTCCAGAATTTTAGAAATGAATGGCAAGTTGGAAACAGGCCTATAGTTTTTCAACTGATTTTTATCCAGAGATGGTTTCTTGATCAAAGGTTTAACTACTGCAGTTTTCAAGTCCATTGGCACAGTGCCAGAAGTGAGAGAAGAGTTGATTATGTTGGTTATGATGGGAAGAAAAAGGTCAAGGTTTTCATAAAACAAGTTGGTGGGGATGGGGTCTAGCTCACAAGACTTTGGCACTGTGTTCTTCAAAATCTTCAAAACAAACTGCTCAGATACAGGAATGAAGCTATCCAACAAAGAACCAGAGAATTGTGAAGCCGGAGGCGAAGCCACTGGTGGAGGAAAGCTATTTCTGATGGTTTCGATCTTCTCAGTGAAGTAGTCAGAAAATACAGTTGGCAGGTCCTTGGGGTCATGGGTGGTGGGGAGGCTGGAAACCGTCTGTTTTCCAAGCAGAGAATTGAAATTTTGAAAAAGTTCTTTGCATGTTCTACTACCTATAATCTGGGCAGAGAAGAAAGCAGTTTTAGCGCCTTCAACTAAGTCATTTACTTTGCGTTTGATGGTTTCAAAAATCTCTTTGTGAACAGTGAGTTTGGATTGAAGCCAGCACCTCTCCGCCTGACGACGTTCACGTTTCAGTTTGCCAAACTGCTCAGAGATGCTACTGAACCACGGGTTAGATTTCCGCTGACGAACCGTGCGTTGGCAGAGAGGGGCGTGCCTATCAAGAATTGAGCGCAACGTCTGGTTATATTCAGTGACAGAGCAATCTTGAGATAAACCAGCTACATCATGTCTAAAAGACTCCTTATCAATCTTCTTGATGCTACGAAAAGTTATTGTTACAGGGGCAGACACAGGCTTTGGAACATTTAGACGACATAATACGGCGTTGTGGTCAGACTTAAGGTCGTGACTGACAAAACATGAACTGACAATGGCATCAGAAGGGCGATGAATGACTAAATCTAACATGTGACCATGCTTATGAGTCGGAGAGTCAACAGACTGGTGAAAACTGAACATGTCGAACAAATCTGAGAGTTTCCTGGTGTTGGAGTCCTCAGCATTTTCAAAATGAAAATTAAAGTCACCCATCACAAGAGTTTTCCCAGGCAAAGAATCACAATGCTCAAGAAAGTCTGGAAACTGGTCAAAAAACATAGTGTTCGTGAGCTTATTCTTCTTGCTTGGAGGTGGCCTATAGACACAGGCGATGTTGATTCTAGAATCCTGAACGGTCATAGTCAGAGTAGCAGCCTCAAAGGTGGGGTGGCTCAGAGGTGATTGTGTGACAGTGCAATGTTTCTTCAGAAATCCATCTTCATTGCTTTCCGGCTCGTCAGATGATTTTGTTCAATTGATGGACAATGTGAAAAATAGACATGTTAGGTAAAATATGTTATTAAAAGTGAACCTGATTGATAAGACTCCACCATACTTGTTAAAATTGTCTCTGCTCTATACCGTGGAACCTCTCACCTACGTATACAATGTGTGTCAAATCAAAATACATATCCTAGTACTTTTTAAAATGCTAAAGTCATTCTGCTCCCGAAAATGTAAGACACCACTATGACCCTATTGATGTCCGGCACATCTCTCGATCTGCTCCCAATTTTATCTAAACCACTGTTTGAAAAAAACATATTCATAAACACCTGTTAGAATATATGGAGGACCAAACTATGTTCAACCCGTTTCAATCTCGATGTCGACCTAACCACTCATGCCGTGCAGCTCTCACGCCATCGTGCGATACTTGGCTATCTGCTATTAATAGAACTGATATAAATCCATGGTGCAGTGTAACTGGACTTTAAGAGTGCATTTGACCTTGTAGACCATTCTGTTTTATAAAACAAAAGCTAGATATATATGTCAGAAACAAGTCTGTTCGGTCTCTTTTTTTAAACATATCTTCTTGAAATAACACAATATGACTCCTTATTTGGTAAGACATCAGCTGAAGGTACTGTAGGGTCCTCTTCTGTTTTGTATATATATATATATAAATGATTTACCACTTCATATTTCAAATGATGCAGTAAGATGCGATTTGTTTGCTGATGATTCCTCACTTCACTCGCAGGGTGAATATATTGATGTAATTGAACAATCACTCCAAGCAAGTGAAGTAAACAGTTGGTGCTCAGCAAATTCAAGGATCATTCATCCTTCCAGAGCAAAGATCATGGTAATAGCAACAAGGCAAAAACATCAGCTGCAGTCTCTGAATTAAAAACTTTTGCTTCACTCGGATCTAATTGAACAAGTCAGAGCATCGTGTACTGGGGGTAATCATCGACCAAGAGCTGAAATGGCAATCACATTTGATCAATGTATGTAACAAAAATGTGTTAAGAAATGTGTATGTATTATCACAGTTAAAGCATTACACTGACGTTAAAGCATTTCACTGACGTTAAAGCATTACACTGACGTTAGCATTAAGTATGTTTCATCCTCCCCACGTAATGCCGCAAATCAATTATGCTTCGTCTCTTTGGGAGAGCTGCAAGGGTGTCCACATCAGTAAATTTACTGATGTGGACACCCTGCAGAATTCTCTTAATCGTTGTTTTGACCAGTGATTGCACCAGGCTATCCCGCTGTATTTAAAGCCTGTCCTTCATTGGCTGAAGACGACTGCGCCAAGTTAACTTCGCCAATCTGGCCGCACGAAGCTGTAGCACTGAGGGTTTGTTAAAAGAAAGACTTCGCGAAACCGACTTCGGGCTCAATTAAGGACAGGTTAAATATGCTAGTTACCAAAATATACAGGTAAATATAATATGCTAGTTACCAAAATATACAGGTAAATATAATATGCTAGTTACCAAAATATACAGGTTAATATAATATGCTAGTTACCAAAATATACAGGTAAATATAATATGCTAGTTACCAAAATATACTGGTAAATATAATATGCTAGTTTCCAAAATATACAGGTAAATATAATATGCTTGCTACCAAATTATACAGGTAAATACAATATGCTAGCTACCAAAATATACAGGTAAATATAATATGCTAGCTACCAAAATATACAGGTAAATATAATATGCTAGCTACCAAAATATACAGGTAAATAGAATATGCTAGTTACCAAAATATACAGGTAAATATAATATGCTAGTTACCAAAATATACAGGTAAATATAATATGCTAGCTACCAAAATATACAGGTAAATATAATATGCTAGTTACCAAAATATACGTATAGGTTACAACACGAGTGGTTTTTTATATGGCTTGTATTTCAGTCAAGACCCAGCGGATGAATATCATAGGGATTCACGAGCCTCTGGCGAGTGAATCCCGATGATATTCCCGCTGGGTCTTGACTGAAATACAAGCCATATAAAAAAACACGAGTGTTGTAAGCTGTATATCCCATGCGTACACCAAAGACAACGTGGACCACAATAAAGCACTGTAGTTGTCTGTGGTGTGTAAAATAGGTGAGCCAGCGAGGTGTGTTCCTCTTCACTACCCCATGCTAAAGCCACGTCGCCGAAGAAATGAAGTGCAAACAAGTGCATCCGTAAATGTGTGTTAAATCTACATTCAAACTACTGTTCGATTTGCTTTTGAATGCATTTTAGTTTCAAGATAGTAAAGAAAGCACACACAATCAAAGTTTTCATTGAATCAAAGACAGTTTCGATTTAGGTTCTGAGTCCGTCCAAGGTCACAGTTCCAGGCTACGGTTGCCAACACCGGTTTGGTTAACTCGGATCCCAATTCTAGTTTAATTTTTGTGTTGGAGTGTAGAATTACGAAAATAAACTAACATTTTACTGAATAACTTCCTTTAGATTTAAGCAGTCATTTCATGTTCGTGAAATATATCTCTTAGTTAATTTGTTCGATCGTGCTTGCGTTAATCAACCCATACCGGTAGCGTCAATTCTGTCTAAAACGGTGTAATGGCTGCTCCTTGAAACTGCGTGTTGAATACCGTTTGGACTGATTTTACTCCATCAGGATGAAATACACGTTTGCTGAGCTCTTGGATACTTTCATATAACCATGAACTTACGTCAGTGTAAAGCAAAAAAGTTGGACATGCTCGAAAAATGGATGAAACAGCCTGTGCTGGATGACGAAGCGAACCGGCCAGTCAAAAAGGTACACTCGTAACACGCAGTGCTAGTGCATCTTTGCTTGTTGGAACACACGGAGGAAGGGAGGTTACTCTAGCTTCACCTCAAATGAACAGCGAGGTTCGTTTGCTGTCACTATCAGTTGATTCTTCGCTTTTGTTCTTTTTTTACTCGACCTGCACCCAAAGTGTAAAGATAAACGCTTTGTTTACTGTATCGCATACCACAGATACGTATCATGGTTTTGTCCTCTGTGAATGTTGTGTTTTCTTTTGTTTAGCCATGTGAGCAATGCTCTTCATCAATCCACTGAAACATGTTCGGTGCAGTGTCAAGTGTAGGCAGAAGTATAGTTCCTCGGCCAAACCGGAATCGGTACGATGATATATTTTTTTGAGCCCATTATGTATTTATTGAAGCCGAAAAATACAACATATATACCCATAGTAGCATTACAGAGACAAAGAAGCAGCTCATGGGATATAGGTAAATATCCCATGACCTCCCTTCTTTGTCTCTGTTACTTCAGTATGGGTATATATGTTGTATTTTTATAGCTCAATAAATACATCATGGACTCAAAAAAATATATGATAGTGCAGATTCCGATTTGGGCGAAGAACTACTTTGCTCCCGACCTTTGACCTCGCGCCGAACAATGTGACACATTTGTATGAAGTTCCAAAATCGTATTGCACGGCTCAGAAAACCATATCAGTTGCACGCAAAAATGAATCTCAGAACTGATCTGATGTATGAGATGCAATAAGCAAACGTTTCTTTCATTATGAAAGCAATGCAGGTCGAAAAAAACGAACATTCAACTTACAAGATAACCAGATGCTAGCGAACCAAAACAAAAACACGAGTACTCTCCCTTGCTTCGTTAGCAGACGACTTTTGAGACCGTCCTTACCTGGCACGGTTGGGCTTCGCTATCAATCTATCGGCTGTTTCACGTGTTTCGCGAGCAAGTCTACTCTTTTGCCTGGCTCTGCAGTAAGTCCACATTGGCGATGAAGGTATCCGATAACTTAACATGTGTGTATTTTTCCGTAATCCAGTCATATTCCTTCAAAATGCAATCAATCGGCGGTGACAGACGTGTCGGTCGCGTTTTCCTCACACCCCATACCAGTTTAAGTTCATCCATGCAAACACACTCGCAAAACAGTTTATCACGTAGATACATTTCAAATAGGGAGCAAATGGTTAAATCTAAACCTACATATTTGTTCCCTAAAATTTGCTTCTCTGTCAATAAGTCTAATAACACACGTTCGAGAAAAACAACGTGGAATCGATTCTGAATCGAGTAAGCCAAATGGGTTTCGCCCGTTCTGCCGACCTGAAACGCAAAACAAAAGAATTGTGCGCTTTAACTAAATTAATTTCTATACGACTTCATTACTTTCTTGCAACTTATGAACCTTTACTTAAAGCTTTTAAATGGTCTGAAAGTAGTGTTACCGCGTACTTATCGATGCACTCATTCGTTTTATTTTTTCAGCGACGGTCACTTAGTTTAAGGTTGCAAAAGGGCTAAGTCTCGCTGGCAACAATGTTTTACACTGCACAGATCGCAACAGTGCCGCTAGTAGTCTACACTTTGTGTTTGATGGTAGAATGGGATATACAGATTACAACACTCGTGGTTTTTTATATGGCTTGTATTTCAGTCAAGACCCAGCGGGAATATCAATCGAGAGCCACTCGCCAGAGGCTCGTGTCTCCCGATGATAGGCTATTCATCCGCTGGGTCTTGACTGAAATACAAGCCATATAAAAAAACCACTCGTGTTGTAACCTACACATATAATATGCTAGTTACCAAAATATACAGGTAAATATAATATGCTAGTTACCAAAATATACAGGTAAATATAATATGCTAGTTACAAAAATATACAGGTAAATATAATATGCTAGTTACCAAAATATACAGGTAAATATAATATGCTAGTTACCAAAATATACAGGTAAATATAATATGCTAGTTACCAAAATATACAGGTAAATATAATATGCTAGCTACCAAAATATACAGGTAAATATAATATGCTAGCTACCAAATTATACAGGTAAATATAATATGCTAGTTACCAAAGAAAAATGTTTAAAGGGAAAGGGCATCTATGACGTCGCGCACATTGAAAACCACACGGTCTATGGCGATTTCTCCCGTTCGCTCTCACGTGAACTCATTCCTCTCGGAATTGTGGGAGATAAAATCAAATGTTGTTGAATGTTGCTTGGATCCAGGCTCCACACTGACATACGACGAGAGAAGCAAGGAAGGAACGACGTCCATCACGGTCACAAAGGAAGGTCACAGAGCTCGTGTTCGTTATCTGAACATCGGAGACAGAGGGTCTCACTACTTCCACCTGTTGTGGAAGACTACAGGCGAGGGCAATCTCAGTATGGACGTCAACTGGCCTGCGTCTCGAGTCACGCCTGGCACAGACGTGCCCTACTCTGCTGGTAATCGTGTGTGTGTGTGTGTGTGTGTGTGTGTGTGTGTGTGTGTGTGTGTGTGTGTGTGTGTGTGTGTGTGTGTGTGTGTGTGTGTGTGTGTGTGTGTGTGTGTGTGAAATAAAATATAACAAGCATCTTAAAAGATACTCCTTGCGCACTTGTCATTAACCAAGTATAGCCTATCTTAACAATCATAATTCATGTTATATGGCGTGTTTCTCATGAACTAATCTGCTCACTTTTTGTGGCAGGTAATCTCACCCCGGTAATTATTCAGGTGAATCAAAATGGAAGCAATGATGTTACCGATCGGTATGCGGGAAGGATGTTTCTGTTTGAAACACTGTATCACAATTCCACTGCCAATGCCGTGCAGGGAGGCGACCATCGCGAGTTCGTCAAGGTACAGTTCCTAAGTAATGTCCGCGGAGGTTGGTACGTCTGTCTCCGTCTGTGATTATTTATAATGTGAAAGTGTGTGTCCCTTTTAATTCAAACATAATACTGATAATAATGATAATAATAATGATAATAATAAAACATTATTCTATAGTGCTGTTCACCGTCAGATAACAGTCTCAAGGCGCTTTACAAATCCATCATACAATACAAGCATTAATAATTAACATCAAATAATTAACATAAACATCAAAATTTATTTTTCTCATAATGTTTTCGTGTAGATGACATTCTGTCGTATACAATCCTATGGTTATCTCGGCTTCTCATATACACTCCTGTGGTTATCTCGGCTTGTCGTATACACTCCTATGGTACTCTCGGCTTGTCGTATCCACTCTTATGGTTATCTCGGCTTGTCGTATACACACCTATGGTTATCTCGGCTTGTCGTATACACTCCTATGGTTATCTCGGCTTGTCGTATACACTCATATGGTTATCTCGGCTTGTCGTATACAATCCTATGGTACTCTCGGCTTGTCGTATACACTCCTATGGTTATCTCGGCTTGTCATATACACTCCTATGGTACTCTCGGCTTGTCCTATACACTCCCATGGTTATCTCGGCTTGTCATATACAATCCTATGGTTATCTCGGCTTGTCGTATACAATCCTATGGTTATCTCGCTATTGTATTCGCATTTGTGTTTACTGATTATGTTTGAATGTTTGTTTGCTTGAATACATGTATTATTTTACCGGATGCTTTCGCTTTGACTATTTAAGATGTATTTTCAACGTTGCATGCACAGACTGAAATGAGCAAGCAAGACGGACAAGTAGTGAATACACTCACGTTCTACGCAAACGAGACAACGTTCAACGGCATATTGAAGGGCGTCATATACACTCTCGTTAATCAAACGGCCGAGCCTGTAACATGGGTAAGTAACATACAAAACCCGTGATGAAAGGCAGCGTCAATAGTTTGAATAATGATTGTGCAAAACCAGTGTTTAATGGTAGTGTCAATAGTTTGAATAATGATTGTGCCTCACCAGTGTTTAAAGGTAGTGTCAATAGTTTGAATAATGATTGTGCAAAACCAGTGTTTAAAGGCAGCGTCAATAGTTTGAATAATGATTGTGCCTCACCAGTGTTTAAAGGTAGTGTCAATAGTTTGAATAATGATTGTGCAAAACCTGTGTTTAAAGGCCGCGTCAATAGTTTGAATAATCTCTCTCTCTCTCTCTCTCTCTCTCTCTCTCTCTCTCTCTCTCTCTCTCTCTCTCTCTCTCTCTCTCTCTCTCTCTCTCTTTCTCTCTCTCTCTCTCTTTCTTTCTCTCTCTCTCTCTCTTTCTTTCTCTCTCTCTTTCTCTCTCCTTCTTTCTCTCTCTCTCTCTCCTTCTTTCTCTCTCTCTCTCTCTCTCTTTCTTTCTCTCTCTCTCTCTCTCTCTCTCTCTCTCTCTCTCTCTCTCTCTCTCTCTCTCTCTCTCTCTCTCTCTCTCTCTCTCTCTCTCTCTCTCTCTCTCTCTCTCTTTTACCACACTTAGTATTACGTCAAAGATATGCTGTGCATTGTATATTCTGAATATATTTTTGTTGTACTATTAATTGCTACATGTTCGATTGCTACCAGTTTGTACTTATAATTACCTGCATAGTATGCATCCGATTATATGAATAACCACATATGTATGCTCTTCATGCCTCATCTTCATCATCATCATCATCATCATCATCATCATCATCATCACCGGCACGGTTGGCCTAGTGGTAAGGCGTCCGCCCCGTGATCGGGAGGTCGTGGGTTCGAACCCCGGCCGGGTCATGCCTAAGACTTTAAAATTGGCAATCTAGTGGCTGCTCCGCCTGGCGTCTGGCATTATGGGGTTAGTGCTAGGACTGGTTGGTCCGGTGTCAGAATAATGTGACTGGGTGAGACATGAAGCCTGTGCTGCGACTTCTGTCTTGTGTGTGGCGCACGTTATATGTCAAAGCAGCACCGCCCCGATATGGCCCTTCGTGGTCGGCTGGGCGTTTAAGCAAAAAAATACCCAAAAAAATCCTCATCATCGTCATCTTTATCGTCACGTGCTGAAGTTTTCCGACCTCCTTTTGTTCTTAAATTTTAATTTTAACTTTTTAAATGTTATCATTGTTCGTCCCATGGACAGATTGTAAGAAAAGGCGTAGCCTTAAATCTTAATCCTTGTTAAATAAAGTTCAATTCAATTTGTTTAATTATCTTCCAGTGCATATGAGTCATCATTTTGAAGCGTCGGTGGTTTACTTGTCGCGTTTTTTTCCTCCGCAGTGTTTTGAGATAATTGTACTGAGACTGCACGAAGACCAGTATGCTGGGCCCTTCCCAGATGGTCAGGTCTACGCCAAATGGGTCGCAGAAAAAACTGGATGCGCTGTCGATTCGGTTTACCCTTGTGGCTTTACTTGCCGAGCGTTCGGAAATAACCTGGACTCCATGCAAATCTACAAGGTAATCAAGCATTGACATTGTACTTATGCAACAATATATACTACCCGTCCTAACAAAACTAGGCAGATACGTTTAGTGCAGATGGTTGTGATGAGACGATTAATTTTATTAATTGTAAAATATATGGCTGGAAAGGCCATCCATTCTCGTACTAAACTAAGCAAAATAAGTATTGCACCCATTTTCGTAATTACTTCGGCGGTGGTCACGTGATACTTATAACAGAAATCTTTTGATCCGAAAAGTGTGCCAGGTAGCCAAGTGAAAGGCCTTTTATTGAATATATAGTTTGAATAACATGACACAGGAATGAATGTTTTAGTTGCCAGTTGGGGTACAAAAATGAGTACAATAATTATTTTGCTCAGTTTATATCCCGCAAACAGATTTATTTGACAGAATGCAGTGCCTCTGCATTGGATCCTTAAACACAGAAACCCTTCAAAATTAAATTCACAACAGCAAGGTTTCAGCGTTAAATTCGACCCACAAAAAACCCACCAGAACAGCTTAAACGGAACAAGGTTTGCTTGTCATTGAAAAGAACGATCAAAAGTGTATCCAAAACAGTCAGTTGTGCTCCTTCATCCATACTGTATCGTTACTAGTAGTGAATAGTAGTAGTAAGGAAGTAAGGATGAAGGAGTAAATCGAGACGAGGGTGTGGTGTGTGTGTGTGTGTGTGTGTGTGTGTGTGTGTGTGTGTGTGTGTGTGCGTGTGTGTAGAGCGATTCAGACCAAACTACTGGACCGATCTTTATGAAATTTTCCATGAGAGTTCCTGGGATTGATATCCCCGAACGTTTTTTTCATTTTTTTGATAAATGTCTTTGATGACGTCATTTCCGGCTTTTCGTGAAAGTTGAGGCGGCACTGTCACGCTCTCATTTTTCAACCAAATTGGTTGAAATTTTGGTCAAGTAATTTTCGACGAAGCGCGGACTTTGGTATTGCATTTCAGCTTGAAAGCTTAAAATTTAATTAATGAGTTTGCTCATTAAAATTGTCATTAAAATCGATTTTTTGCAAATTTAAAAGTTAAAACTTAAAATTGATTGCATCGTATTCTTCATCACATTCTGAATCTAAAAAAAATACATATATCATGTTTACTCTTAAAATGTGATCACAATTAACGAAAATAGAATAATTAGTTTTACGATTAAAATCTAAGAAATCGATCCAAAAATAATGTCATCTTATTTGTGATCATTTCCTGATTCCAAAAACATATAGATATGATAGGTTGTATTCAAAACAAGCTCAGAAATTTAACAAGAATACAGAAAAGCGCGCTTTCCTACTTAGCACAATACCCTACCGCGCTAATCTGGCGTGTCAATATCACTACGTTTTGCACGTGGAAGGTGAGCGATTTCCTTCACGCGGGGATTGACGAAGCTGTCTCAGTGAATAAATACAGTGCGTTCAGTTTCATCCCGTGAGTTCGACAGCTTGACTAAATGTAGTAATTTCGCCTTACGCGACTTGTTCATTTTTTCGATAAATGCCTTTGATGACGTCATATCCGGCTTTTTCTTGTGTCAGAGCAGTTAGGTTTTGAGATTGTGAAACCTGATATTACACCAGGTTATTATTCTGATCACTCAATTGTTGGTGTAAGTTTTAGAACTGATGTTGTTGAACGTGATAGACCCTTCTGGAAGTTTAATAATTCACTGTTGACAGATATGGAATTTGTAAATATAGTGAAGAAGGTTATTGTTGATGTAAAGATACAATATGCTTTACCTGTTTATAATGTGGATAATATTGATTTGATTGATGATGATGATTTACAGTCATTGATCGATGATCAGTTGTTTTTTGAGATGTTATTGATGGAAATAAGAGGTAGATGCATTTCATATTGCTCATATAAAAAAAAGGAAAATAACAGAAAAGAAAAAGATCTTCTTTCTCAAATATACACTTTGGAAAGCAATTTGACAGAGTATAATATACAACTTTTAGAGCAAACACGACAGGAGTTAAGTCAAATAAGGCAGAAAAAAGTGGATGGTATGATAATTAGATCCCGTGCTAAGTGGATTGGAGAAGGGGAAAAAAATACAAAATATTTTTGTAATTTGGAGAAAAGACAGTTTGTCCAGAAGTCCATGTGTTTTTTGCAGAAAGATAATGGTGAAGTTATTCATCATAATGCTTTGATTGTTAAAGAAGCACAGACTTTTTATGAGGAGTTATATACTTCAAGAGAAGCCGAACTGGTAAATCAAGAGATTGATGAAAACCTTGCTCATCCTGTATTAACAGATGCCGAGAGTAAACAATTGGAAGGTAGACTTACTCAATGTGAGCTACTCAAAGCTTTGAAAAAATTAAACAACGACAAAAGCCCAGGATCAGATGGGTACACTGCGGAATTCTTCAAGTTTTTCTATTCCGACTTAGGAAAGTTTATGTTACGGTCTATAAATTGAGGATTTGAGAAAGGAGAAATGTCAGTGACTCGAAGAGAGGGCGTTATAGTATGTATTCCAAAGGAAGGAACAAATAAAACACTTTTGAAAAATTGGAGACCAATTACTCTGTTAAAAACGGTTTATAAGATTGCATCAACATGCATTGCGGAACGGTTTAAACGTGTTTTGCCAAATTTGATTCATGATGATCAAAAAGGCTTCTTGAAAGGAAGATATATTGGTGAAAACGTCAGATTAATATATGATACCCTGTTCTACTCAAATAAACATAATATACCTGGCCTACTTTTGATGGTCGACTTTGAAAAGGCTTTCGACAGTGTTGCCTGGTCATTCATTGACAAATCTTTGAGCAAATTCAACTTTGGAAATGACATGAAACGATGGATTTTTACTTTTTATTGCAAAATTAAGTCCTGTGTTTCAGTTAATGGTCGGTATTCAGCATGGTTTAACGTAGGTCGAGGCACCCGGCAAGGGGATCCGCTGTCACCTTATTTATTTTTGATTTGTGCCGAAATATTGTCTCTTATGGTACGCCAGAACAAAACGATTTGTGGTATGAATATTCTTGGAGAAAATATTTTATTGTCACAATTCGCCGATGATACCAGTCTGTTTCTTGATGGTACAGAGCAATCATTTTGCGAAAGTATAAAAGTGTTACAACTTTTTGCATCACTATCAGGTCTGAGAATGAATTATGATAAAACAATTGTAGTTTGGTTAGGACCTTTAAAGTTTTGCAAAAGAAGATTTTTGCCTGATATGAATTTTACCTGGAACCCGGATAATTTTAAAGCACTTGGTGTTATTTTTTTCAATAAATGTATCCGAGGTTGTTTTTCTTAACTATAAAAATAAGTTAAAGAAAATTCAAAAACTTCTGAATTCATGGACCAGAAGGATTAACCTGACACCTTTTGGTAAAATAACAGTCCTAAAAACCTTGGCTATTTCCAAATTGACACATTTGGTTACGAATTTACCTGATCCTGACGAACAGTTTATGATGGAGTTAAATAATATTTTTTTCAAATTTCTTTGGGATGGAAAAAGAGATAAAATTAAAAGAACTACGGTCACCCAATCCTATGAAGATGGAGGATTAAAGATGGTTGACGTGAAAAGTTTTCTATCATCTCTAAAAATTGTTTGGTTAAAAAGAGTTGTTGGTCTTACTGGATTAATATCAAGATTATTGTTTAAAGCATGTCCATCTGTTATAACAATTAATATGAGAGGAGAGGAATTTGCAAATGTTTTGATGCAGAGAATGGAAAACCCGTTTTGGACCGATGTTTTTAAACATTATGAGAAACTACATGGAAAATGTGACCCTACAACCTTTAACGATTTTGTATCAGAATGTTTACATTATAATGTTAATATTCGCAGAGATAAAAAGACATTCAAAACTGGATTGACAATGGAATTGCTCAGATTGGTCATATTTTGGGACAAAATGGATACTTATCCTATAATGCATTTAAAATTAAATATTCAAATGTGCGAGGAGATTTTGTATTGTATCAAGGTGTAGGTAAGACACAGCTTATTTAAAAAAAACTGATTGAACATGTTACGGTCCCAAAATGTATAAAAAAAATGGTCTAAATCTTTAGACTGTTAGATAAGAAGGCTATTTTTCAACATGTTTTTAAAACAACAAAAGACACTTGTCTGAGATGGTTCCAATAATTATCATCTAAGTTTTGATTAGAATGGTTGATGTGTCAATGTCTGATAATCATTGCATGCACGTTATTTCCTGTTTGCAACATAGTCTTAAAATGCTGCCATAAGTGACCCGTAATTCCGTGTGTACCCAGCTGGACGATGATAGCACACGCACCCCAGTTGAAACGCAAAGCCTCCTGCTGTCGACAAGGTACGATTGGCAGACCTACTTCACACTTAACACGACTCAAGACTTTGGTGGAACGTACGTCTGTCAAGTCATGGGGAACAACGGAACAGTCGAGACAGAACTCCGACAGAACATCGTCAAGATTGAACAAGGAGCCAAGGTTCAAGCCTTCACAAACAAGACACTGGATGACGGGGTTCGTATGCCATGTAAACCATCGTTTAAACATACAATCCTTGCGGTGTAAACCATCATGTAAACATACATTCCTTGCGGTGTAAACCATCATGTAAACATAAATATCCCATGACCTCCCTTCTTTGTCTCTGTTACTTCAGTATGGGTATATATGTTGTATTTTTATAGCTCAATAAATACATCATGGACTCCAAAAAATATATGATAGTGCAGATTCCGATTTGGGCAAAGAACTACTTTCCTCCCGACCTTTGACCTTGCGCCAAACAAATAGATTGTAATACATTCTTAATTGCTTTGCTGCTTAAGAGTTCTATCCGCAGTTTTATTAACCCGTGCATAACACTAGTTTGAACAGTCGAACACTATCACAATGCCCATGGCTACAAACCAAAACAAAAAAACGAGTACCATCCCTTGCATCGTAGCAGACGACTGTTTGTGAGAGTCTGTCACACAGGTCTGTCAGCAGTGTCGGTGTGGGAACTGACAGAAGCTAGGGAGCACAGATAATAGAAGCCCTGTCACATAGACTAATCACACAATCAATACACATTTGGCTCATGTTTTAAATGACAGTTTCGAGTTTGTTAGTCAAACTCAAAGCAACAACACTGGTCTGTGACATGCGTAGCGGGACTGAGAAGCGTCCTCTTACCTGGTTTGGCTTCGCTTCGTTATCAAAGTTAACATCGGCTGTTTCACGTATTTTGCGAGCAAGTCTACTCTTTTGCCTGGCTCTGCAGTAAGTCCACATTGGCGATGAAGGTATCCAAGAACTTAACATGTGTGCATTTTTCCGTAATCCAGTCATATTCCTTCAAAATGAAATCAATCGGCGGTGACAGACTTGGTGTCAGCAATTCGCGACTTCACCAACTTGGTCCCGTTTTCCTCACACCCATACCAGTTTAGGTTCATTCATGCAAACACACTCGCAAAACAGTTTATCACGTAGATACATTTCAAATAGGGAGCAAATGGTTAAATCTAAACCTACATATTTGTTCCCTAAAATTTGCTTCTCTGTCAATAAGCCTAATTGTATAATAATACGTTCGAGAAAAACAACGTGGAATCGATTCTGAATCGAGTAAGCCAAATGGGTGCCAAACCGGTTTCGCCCGTTCTGCCGACCTGAAACGCAAAACAAAAGAATTGTGCGCTTCAACTAAATTGATTTCTATACGACTTCATTACTTTCTTGCAACTTATGAACCTTTACTTAAAGCTTTTAAATGGTCTGAAAGTAGTGTTACCGCGTACGACGGTCACTTAGTTTATGGTTGCAAAAGGGCCACGTCTCGCTGGCACCACTGTTTTGACACTCCACAGATCGCAACAGTGCCGCTAGTAGTCTACACTTTGTGTTTGATGGTAGAATGGGATATACAGATTACAACACTCGTGGTTTTTTATATGGCTTGTATTTAAGTCAAGACCCAGCGGGAATATCAATCGAGATCCACTCGCCAAAGGCTCGTGTCTCCAATTACAAACGTGAGGAGAGAAAAAAAAGAGATATTTCACCGGTTTGAACCCAAAACCCCGAACAAAAGGAGATATTTCACCGGTTTGAACCCAAAACCCCGAACAAAAGGAGATATTTCACCGGTTCGAACCCAAAACCCCGAACAAAAGGAGATATTTCACCGGTTCGAACCCAAAACCCCGAACAAAAGGAGATATTTCACCGGTTCGAACCCAAAACCCGGAACAAAAGGAGATATTTCACCGGTTCGAACCCAAAACCCCGAACAAAAGGAGATATTTCACCGGTTTGAACCCAAAACCCCGAACAAAAGGAGATATTTCACCGGTTTGAACCCAAAACCCGAACAAAAGGAGATATTTCACCGGTTTGAACCCAAAACCCCGAACAAAAGGAGATATTTCACCGGTTTGAACCCAAAACCCCGAACAAAAGGAGATATTTCACCGGTTTGAACCCAAAACCCCGAACAAAAGGAGATATTTCACCGGTTCGAACCCAAAACCCCGAACAAAAGGAGATATTTCACCGGTTTGAACCCAAAACCCCGAACAAAAGGAGATATTTCACCGGTTCGAACCCAAAACCCCGAACAAAAGGAGATATTTCACCGGTTCGAACCCAAAACCCCGAACAAAAGGAGATATTTCACCGGTTCGAACCCAAAACCCCGAACAAAAAGAGATATTTCACCGGTTTGAACCCAAAACCCCGAACAAAAGGAGATATTTCACCGGTTTGAACCCAAAACCCCGAACAAAAGGAGATATTTCACCGGTTCGAACCCAAAACCCCGAACAAAAGGAGATATTTCACCGGTTCGAACCCAAAACCCCGAACAAAAGGAGATATTTCACCGGTTTGAACCCAAAACCCCGAACAAAAGGAGATATTTCACCGGTTCGAACCCAAAACCCCGAACAAAAGGAGATATTTCACCGGTTTGAACCCAAAACCCCGAACAAAAGGAGATATTTCACCGGTTTGAACCCAAAACCCCGAACAAAAGGAGATATTTCACCGGTTCGAACCCAAAACCCCGAACAAAAGGAGATATTTCACCGGTTCGAACCCAAAACCCCGAACAAAAGGAGATATTTCACCGGTTCGAACCCAAAACCCCGAACAAAAGGAGATATTTCACCGGTTTGAACCCAAAACCCCGAACAAAAGGGGATATTTCACCGGTTCGAACCCAAAACCCCGAACAAAAGGAGATATTTCACCGGTTCGAACCCAAAACCCCGAACAAAAGGAGATATTTCACCGGTTCGAACCCAAAACCCCGAACAAAAGGAGATATTTCACCGGTTCGAACCCAAAACCCCGAACAAAAGGAGATATTTCACCGGTTTGAACCCAAAACCCCGAACAAAAGGAGATATTTCACCGGTTTGAACCCAAAACCCCGAACAAAAGGAGATATTTCACCGGTTTGAACCCAAAACCCCGAACAAAAGGAGATATTTCACCGGTTTGAACCCAAAACCCCGAACAAAAGGAGATATTTCACCGGTTTGAACCCAAAACCCCGAACAAAAGGAGATATTTCACCGGTTCGAACCCAAAACCCCGAACAAAAGGAGATATTTCACCGGTTCGAACCCAAAACCCCGAACAAAAGGAGATATTTCACCGGTTTGAACCCAAAACCCCGAACAAAAGGAGATATTTCACCGGTTTGAACCCAAAACCCCGAACAAAAGGAGATATTTCACCGGTTTGAACCCAAAACCCCGAACAAAAGGAGATATTTCACCGGTTCGAACCCAAAACTCTAGTCCACCACATGAGAACGTTCCCACACCATTCGTTTTCATTGTCTCAAACAAAAGAATATTGCTTACATTATGCCTGTTCGTAACTGAAATACAAAAAAAGAAAGAAACATTGAACGCTAAAATTCTGTCGTCTGCATCGAACAACACACATATAATAGTGTGTCATGGGATATCATATAACAGTACCTGCTATTCAGACTTGGTCGTGTGACAGACGTTTTCTTCCACACGAGATTAGTTGATTGTCTAACGAAGCGTCAGGCACTAATCTCGTGTGGACGAAAACTCTGTCACACGACCAAGTCTGAATAGCATGTATGTCTCACAGCTTCAACAGAGGAGAGAACAAACACGTGTTGCGTACTCACGCTTTGACAGGGCCCACACCAGCCATGACTGTAGAGAGATCTACTTATTTTACGGAAGTGACCGAACAACTAACAAGTCGCGTAAGGCGAAATTACTACATTTAGTCAAGCTGTGGAACTCACAGAATGAAGCTGAACGCACTGCATTTTTTCACAATGACCGTAGTCCGCCGCTTGTGCAAAACGGAGTGAAACTGACGAGCCTGTTTAGCGCGGTAGTGGTTTCGCTGTGCTGCATAGCACGCTTTTCTGTGCCTCTCTTCGTTTTAACTTTCTGAACGTGTTTTTAATCCAAACATATCATATCTATATGTTTTTGGAATCAGGAACCGACAATCGATTTTGGAAATTTAATTTTGATCATAATTTTTATATTTTAAATTTTCAGAGATTGTTTTTAAAGGCACAGTAAGCCTCCCGTAAACCCATCCCAGATACTGTCAGGCTTTTACACACAGTACAAACACCCTTCCATTTGAACGCTCACCAAACGGGAACATCCTAGGTGCCCTACGTAAAGAGCGAGCAATTTTCAAAGAATTTATTTTTGCGTGGTTTATCTTACCCCTGAGCCATCGTGAACCCGTGTGATCCAGTTTCCCTTTTTCACAATGCAGTCGTCAGTTTGTAATTTGAATGCGGCTCGCTGTGAGCTTATCTGCAATAGCACGTTATTATGTACCTCTGACTTTTCACGAAACAAACGAATGTGGTTCATAAGAACTCGAGCGATGGCTTTTGACTGCCTATAAACCGTCGTCTGCTACGAAAACCACGACCTTGCGTGACCCTGCTTCCGGGCTTTTCTTTTTTCAAACTTTCAAAACTTCGAATTGTACTGATCTTGTCTTGATGAAAAAATAATTCTTTTATTATTTAAGAATGTTTGTGTAACAAGCTGTCAATTTATTATTTAGATTTTAAAAGTTAGGTCTAGCGCCAAAACGCACAATCATCGCTCCACGGCTATCGCCAGTTGAAGGGAAGTAACTCATTTTTGACCTGAGTTCAGGATGGGTCCGATTGAGATGGTCTCAATCCGAAAAATTAATTCTTTAAAAATTGCTCGCTCTTTACGTAGGGCACCTAGGATGTTCCCGTTCGGTGAGTGTTCAAATGGAAGGGTGTTTGTACTGTGTGTAAAAGCCTGACAGTATCTGTGATGGTTTACGGGAGGCGTACTGTGCCTTTAATCCAAATATAACATATTTATATGTTTTTGGAATCAGGAAATAATGTAAAATAAGATGAATGTAAATTTGGATCGTTTTATTTAAAAAAAAATGTATTACCATTTTCAGATTTTTAATGACCAAAGTCATTAATTAATTTTTAAGCCACCAAGCTAAAATGCAATACCGAAGTCCGGCGTTCGTCGAAGATTCCTTTACAAAAATTTCGATCAATTTGATTGAAAAATGAGGGTGTTACAGTGCCGCCTCAACTTTTACAAAAAGCCGGATATGACGTCACACACAGACAGACAGACACACATACACCACGACCCTCGTCTCGATTCCCCCTCTATGTTAAAAATGACGTCTCGGTATGTGTGAATGACGTCACAGTCACCGTCACAATCTGTATCTTTTGAAGCATCGCATTCTTTAGGACGTCTTTCTGTGTCTGCATGCGCGAAATGTTTGTTCTTTTTGATTTGTTTGTCTTATCTGTTCACAACTCTGTCCTTCATAATTTAGACTGACAGGCCCCATGAGCAAGCCGGTTTCCAATGGCAGCTAAACTCGCGTATGAAAACAGAACTGTCGGGTGGGATGTCGTTTGCAGTATTCTCGGTGTTGTCGAATTTTTCAAGAAAAGAAACGATAAAACCTGGAGAAATGAAAGCCATGTGTGCACTTTCGGGCTTTTGGGGGGACGATTGCGAGTTTGACTCCGTTCTTGTCATGCTCCAAAGTGTGTAACATACAATCTTGCACACGTTTGCTTTAGTAGTGGCAAAGAAGGAAAGCGTGTGACATTGTGTCATGTCATATTTACGATTCACACTTGTTGTCAAATGTCAGCCATGACGTGTGTATAATGTGTGTAATGGCGTCATGATTTTAATGCAAATAGAGAATACTACATGGCTTGCTGTGTCGTACCAGATTTACACGAGTTGTTTGTTTAAATATTGAACTGCGAGCACTGCAAAGCAACGAGTGTAAATCTGGTACGAAGCATCAAGCCATGTAGTGTTCTGTTTATCTTACATACTGTTCTTACGTGTATTTGACTGAAAATGTCCTGCAGTCGAGGCAGCTAAATTGAAGACGCTTGTTTTGGAACCTCGATCTCTTCTAAAGCCTCGTGCAATCTATAACGTCAAAGCAAAGAAACGTCACTCTGAAAGTATGGCGTGACGTGTTTGTTCTAAAAATTCATCCAGAGTAATTAGCGAGCGCAATTTGTTTTTCTATAATGACGTTTATTTCGGTGACTTTGGCATTATAAGCAGTGGAAAAACAGGTCCCTGCCAGACTTTCTTGACATGACCTCATTTACATGATATACACACGTGTGATTTGAACGATTATTATCTCACAAGTGTCTCTCTCACGTATGTGGGATAAACTTAAGTTTGCACTACCACTGTTAAATGACTATCACACAGACGATGGAGCTGACCTGTACCGCAGAAGGCAGCGGACCTTTAATGGTTTGGCTGGGGATGCCCACGGTGGACCCTCTACAGGCAGGGAGGGGCGGGGTGGTTTCCTACTCTGCCGCTGCACCGTCTGTTGAAGGTTCGAACCACACCGTCACCGTTGTGGCCGTCGTCAACACATCGTCTCCCACTTACCACTGTGTTGCTACCAACAGGGGCAAGCAGGATGATTGGGCATTCTTGTAAAGCCGAGCGGATATAGCCTCACATAAACTTTTAACTTCCTGCGTCTGTGCCTTTGATGTTGTGGTGCGATTGTATGTGAAAGACTCTTCTCAGGATGACATTCAAAACACACGCACCAGACGAACAGACGAACGAAATATGAATTCAACAAGAATGTATTAGAGTTCCAAATTGTTTTAAGTTAAAAAAAACAACCAATCACAAAAAACATACATGTGGGTTAATTCACACAAAAAACATACATGTGGGTTCAATCACAAAAAACATACATGTGGGTTCAATCACAAAAAACATACATGTGAGTTCAATCACACAAAACATACATGTGGGTTCAATCACAAAAAACATACATGTGGGTTCAATCACAAAAAACATACATGTGGGTTCAATCACAAAAAACATACATGTGGGTTCAATCACAAAAAACATACATGTGGGTTCAATCACAAAAAAACATACATGTGGGTTCAATCACAAAAAACATACATGTGGGTTCAATCACACAAAACATACATGTGGGTTCAATCACACAAAAAACATACATGTGGGTTCAATCACACAAAAAACATACATGTGGGTTCAATCACACAAAAAACATACATGTGGGTTCAATCACACAAAAAACATACATGTGGGTTCAATCACAAAAAACATACATGTGGGTTCAATCACACAAAAAACATTCATGTGGGTTCAATCACAAAAAACATACATGTGGGTTCAATCACAAAAAACATACATGTGGGTTCAATCACACAAAAAACATTCATGTGGGTTCAATCACAAACAAGTCGCGTAAGGCGAAAATACAACATTTAGTCAAGTAGCTGTCGAACTCACAGAATGAAACTGAACGCAATGCAATTTTTCAGCAAGACCGTATACTCGTAGCATCGTCAGTCCACCGCTCATGCTCATGGCAAAGGCAGTGAACAAGAAGGGCGGTTTAGAAGTTGCGCTGAGAAGGATAGCACGCTTTTCTGTACCTCTCTTCGTTTTAACTTTCTGAGCGTGTTTTCAATCCAAACATATCATATCTATATGTTTTTGGAATCAGGAACCGACAAGGAATAAGATGAAAGTGTTTTTAAATTGATATCAAAAATTTAATTTTGATAATAATTTTTATATTTTTAATTTTCAGAGCTTGTTTTTAATCCAAATATAACATATTTATATGTTTTTGGAATCAGAAAATGATGGAGAATAAGATAAACGTAAATTTGGATCGTTTTATAAAAAAAATATTTTTTTACAATTTTCAGATTTGTAATGACCAAAGTCATTAATTAATTTTTAAGCCACCACGCTGAAATGCAATACCGAAGTCCGGGCTTCGTCGAAGACTACTTGACCAAAATTTCAACCAATTTGGTTGAAAAATGAGAGCGTGACAGTGCCGCCTCAACTTTTACGAAAAGCCGGATATGACGTCATCAAAGACATTTATCAAAAAAATGAAAAAAACGTCTGGGGATATCATACCCAGAAACTCTCATGTCAAATTTCATAACGATCGGTCCAGTAGTTTAGTCTGAATCGCTCTACACACACACACGCACAGACAGACACACACACACACACGTAAATGTAAGAACATACATGTGGGTTCGTTCATAGAAACTATGTCTAGACTTAGCCACAATATTATTGCAACAAATGTTGCACCACAATTACAGCATTAATTCAGTCCCGTGTCCTCTCATTAAAACTTTATATGCCAGTTAAGGCTTTTCACATAACTGTCAGGATAACTTTTTGTATTAAATATTATTTCTTTAACATGGATCATGTGACCGCCGTTCAAATAAGGGTATCCTCACAATCGACTTGACAAAAATGGAAGGGCCAAATAAAAAATCGACAAACAATCACAATAGACAAAACTTTGCAACTTTGACGTACGAGAAGAAAGTCAAATGAGTTATCTACCCTGAACAGATTGTTATGTTTAGCTATTTTGCGTTGGCAGTTTGCGTATTTCGTTTGCTGCTGTATTCCTACTGCTGCAGGTGGCCATCGCAAGAGCGGTCCGACAAACACGGGACTTTTTGCGTCATTTTTTGAGGAGTATCATGTAAAAAAAAAAAAATTAAAAAAAAGCGCTGCACTTTGCCAATCACACACACACACACACACAAACGCACGCACGCACGCACGCAAGACTCAAGACTCAACATGTTACTGTCCTAATAAAACCGAGGAAAATCGCCATGCAGTGTCAGGCGATTACAGACATAAAATACATCACAATTAATAATTAATAAGAATTGCACGTACGAATTGAGTGTTGCACTAAAACACATCTAAAAATCCTAAGCAGTCTTCCACGCGCAAACACACACACACACACACACACACACACACACACACACACACACACACACACACACACACACTCCCATCTCTCTCTATCTTAGTTCAACTTGAAACCAATACAATATTCTCAGATTAAAGTGCGTATAATAACACACCTGCATGATAGAATAGTTCATGAATAAATAACACATGAGCGTCTATCAAGACCAAGCGCATCCTTCCAACTCGCACACACACACACACACATACACACTCACACACACACACAAACACACACACACACAAACACACACACACATGTGCGCGCGTGCACTGCGAACGAATGAATAAATGAACAGACGCACACCTACACACGCACGCACCCACGCACACACACACACACCCACACGCACACTCTCACACAAACACACACTCACACAAAGACGCCCATTTTCATTGAAACAACCCCCCCCCCCCCCCCCCTATAAGCGGGGGGATGAAATTTTAAGAGTGGTGGCCAGTGACCCAGAACGAACAAAAGTCAAAGCTGGCAACTCAGGTTTGTATTCAGGGAAATTTACACGAAATGCACGCACGAGATACGACTTTTCTTTCTATTTTCTCTCTTTGGGACTTTCATTTGCGTTAGATCGGTTTTATATGAAAAACCGAAGAAAAGCCCTGCTATTTTGCACTGAGAAACTTTGGAAACAGCGTGTTCACTCCTGGGTTTCGCTGTAGTACAATTACCCTCACTTACTTCCTCGCTTGCTTCAAAAGTAAGCACTTTTTTCATCCCATGCATGCGAAATCAAGTTGAGGATGTACTTCTGTGCCCGTATGCTTATGGGGGCCGGGGAAGTTCGCGAAAACTCCCGAAGTTTTGAGTGACATCGGAAGAACTTGCCTCACTTTCGTATGCATAGGCCGGAAGAAGGGCTTACTTCGAAGCAAAACGAGGAAGTAATTGATGGTAGTTTGAGACAACTTCCTACGTTTTGAGCGACATCGGAAGTATATCTTCAATTTCGCATGCATGGGACGGAAAAAGTGCTTACTTTGAAGCAAGCGAGGGAGTGAGTGACTTTTGTTCGTTCTGGGTCACTGGCCACCACTCCGGCTTAAATTTTCATCCCCGCTTATAGGAGGGGGTGTTTCTATGTAAATGGGCGTGTTTGTGGGCATGTGTGAGTGTGTGTTTGTGTGAGAGTGTGGGTGTGTGTGTGCGTGCGTGCGTGCGTGTGTAGGTGTGCGTCTGTTCATTCATTCATTCGTTTGCAGTTCACGCGCGCACATGTGTGTGTGTTTGTGTGTGTGTGTGTGTGTGTGTGTGTGTGTGTGTGTGAAAGTGTTTGAATGTATTTGTGCGAGTGCCTGCCTGTGCGTACGTGCGTGCGTGCGGGTATAATTGTGCGTTTGTTTGTGTGCGCGCGCGTGTGTGTGTGTGTGTGTGTGTGTGTGTGTGTGTGTGTGTGTGTGTGTGTGTGTGTGCCTAAAGTGTGGATGGTTACCTAAGAGGCGGCACTGGGTGTAGTGCCTTTCTAGTGCACTTGCACTACAACAGCACTGGGTGCAGTACTCGCTCCGGCATCGAAGAATTTTGCACTAATAAATGCACAAAATTTGACCTATTTCGTCGCCTATAGAGGACGGAAAGAATGTCATTTTGAACATTGTTATGACATTCTTTCCGTCAAAAAAGTCAATTTAACGGTGTTAAATGAAGCGACCATCCACACAATTAGGTTGCCATCCAGAGTTTAGGTTGCCATCCACGTGTGGATGGTTGCCTTATGGTGATTTAGGCAACCAAACCTGTGGAAACATGGGTACACCCCCACCCCACACCCCACACACACACTATTATGAGCTGATTATTTGCGCCTCGATATTTTATTTATTTTCTTACGTTTTATGTTGTTTGTCACTGTGATTCACCACACCCGAGTTTCTCGAAATTGAGATAATAAAGTGTTCTATGTCTAACACACATGCACACACGCGCGTAGGATAAACAAATCCAATCTTGACTTTCAACTTTACATAAACATACATCCTGTTCAAACACGAGGACAAACATAATTTACTAACACCTAAGTACAACATTTTATCTTTTGTAAAACTTTGGACACACATTTTCCCAATTAATATGAAAGTTACTGAACTTATCTTCGACTCGTCGGCATTATACTTGTCTCGTCTAAATAGTCGGACCCTATTGCTACGCTGAAAACACAATAGCTGTTAATACAATTACAATACAATAATACTTTATCATGTCAAAATGTGAAATTATATTCAGGCTGGTCATGAGTACACAACAATATTAAAACACATCCATATAAGGAACTATTACAAATATATACACATAAATGTGTGTGTGAGTGTGTGTGAGCCACGGTGACGGTGAGTGTGTGTGTGTGTGTGTGTGTGTGACGGTGAGTGAGTGTGTGTGCCTGTGTGTGTATGTGTGTGTGTGTGTGTGAGTGTATGTGAATGCGTGTGAGTGTGTGAGTGAGTGAGTGAGTGAGTGAGTGTGTGTGTGTGTGTGTGTGTGTGTGTGTGTGCGCGCGCGTGCGTGGGTGCATGGAATCTTTTTTTGTTAACAACGATCGATCTTCTCAATGAAGTTCATTGGTGCCATTCAAATGGGCAACCGCCTGGTGTTTTGTACATGAGTTCTGGAACTTTTGTAACAGTATCGCATGCAAATGTAGATTTTTTTTTAATTGCTGTCGCAAAAACTCTGCTGTATAGGTACTAACCTTCAATTTTGTTCATACTTCAGTTACATTGTACAAAGTCTATACGGTTTTTTGAATGAAGAACAGGGTGAAAAAGTATTTTCTTGGTGTGTATATATATGTGTTTGTGTGCAGGAGTGGGAACGCTG
Source organism: Littorina saxatilis (assembly GCF_037325665.1). Lineage (NCBI taxonomy): Eukaryota > Metazoa > Mollusca > Gastropoda > Littorinimorpha > Littorinidae > Littorina > Littorina saxatilis. Next base: position 71,564,625 of record NC_090247.1, read on the forward strand.
CTTACAATACAGTGGAACCTCTGTGTTTAAACACTTAATTACAAGACTCCTTGTACTACACCTTATTTTTTCAGACTTTTTTTTCACGTAGTCACTAAATTAACTTACTCCCTCTCTTTTAAGATCTACATTTCTCAGATCTTGGGAGATCTTAGTCTGTGCATGGTGCCACTGTACCAACTTTTCACTCTCTGTGAGACACTCGCACATATTCTACAACACTTAACTCTCTCTCTCTCTCTCTCTCTCTCTCTCTCTCTTATCTCACACACACACACACACACACACACACACACACACACACACACACACACAAACAAATATGACCGTGGATCACACATTTTGCTTCATATCATTTTATAGTTCAAGGTCCCCATCCGCCATGAAAAGTCATTAATTCACACAGTTGGTGTAGATTTTCCATAATTATAATAACAGGGACTTCCAAACAAATCTTCACACAGACATTTCTACTCAAGCATGGATCCCTATAATTATTCACTGACGAAAGACATCAAAATGATGCCACGAAAATCTTTTAATTTTATCATCGACAGACACATATTGTTTGGAGCACACACAAGCAGCCATACTGAGCCAAGTAAACACGCATTCAGGAGCACAAGCCCACACACACATTCCAATGAACATGCATGCTATGCCTCAGAAATGACATAACCCAAGAAGCCATTAAACGACTTTAAATTCAGAACTGTAAATCTGGTTGGCAAACAGCCCTGCCTCAAAGTGTGTTTAGTTGGGGTCGGCCCGCTATTGCGCGGGGCCGCTATTGCGCGAATCTTTAGGGTTAGATTCGCGCAATAGCGGCCCTGCGCAATAGCGGACCCGCGCAATAGCGGCCCAGCCCCGTTTAGTTGGCTGGTTTTTATATTTAGTCAAGTTTTGACTAAATATTTTAACATCGAGGGGGAATCGAAACGAGGGTCGTGGTGTATGTGCGTGTGTCTGTGTGTGTGTGTCTGTGTGTGTGTGTGTGTAGAGCGATTCAGACTAAACTACTGGACCGATCGTTATGAAATTTGACATGAGAGTTCCTGGGTATGAAATCCCCGAACGTTTTTTTCATTTTTTGAGTCACTTGAGAAAAAGTGACTCTATGTAATCGGTCAGTGTTAGTCTGTTCGGCCGGCCGTCCGGCCGGCCGTCCGTAGACACCACCTTAACGTTGGACTTTTCTCGGAAACTATCAAAGCGATCGGGCTCATATTTTGTTTAGTCGTGACCTCCAATGACCTCTACACTTTAACGATGGTTTCGTTGACCTTTGACCTTTTTCAAGGTCACAGGTCAGCGTCAAAGGAAAAATTAGACATTTTATATCTTTGACAAAGTTCATCGGATGTGATTGAAACTTTGTAGGATTATTCTTTACATCAAAGTATTTACATCTGTAGCCTTTTACGAACGTTATCAGAAAAACAAGGGAGATAACTAGCCTTTTCTGTTCGGCAACACACAACTTAACGTTGGGCTTTTCTCGGAAACTATAAAAGTGACCGGGCTCAAATTTTATGTGAACGTGACTCATTGTGTTGTGAATAGCAATTTCTTCCTGTCCATCTGATGCCTCATATAATATTCAGAACTGCGAAAGTGACTCGATCGAGCGTTTGCTCTTCTTGTTTGATAAATGTCTTTGATGACGTCATATCCGGCTTTTCGTGAAAGTTGAGGCGGCACTGTCACGCCCTCATTTTTCAACCAAATTGGTTGAAATTTTGGTCAAGTACTCTTCGACGAAGCCCGGGGTTCGGTATTGCATTTCAGCTTGGTGGCTTAAAAATTAATTAATGACTTTGGTCATTAAAAATCTGAAAATTGTAAAAAAAAATAAAAATTTATAAAACGATCCAAATTTACGTTTATCTTATTCTCCATCATTTGCTGATTCCAAAAACATATAAATATGTTATATTCGGATTAAAAACAAGCTCTGAAAATTAAATATATAAAAATTATTATCAAAATTTTTTTTTCGAAATCAATTTAAAAACACTTTCATCTTATTCCTTGTCGGTTCCTGATTCCAAAAATATATAGATATGATATGTTTGGATTAAAAACACGCTCAGAAAGTTAAAACGAAGAGAGGTACAGAAAAGCGTGCTATGCAGCATAGCGTAACCACTACCCCGCTCTTCTTGTCAATTTCACTGCCTATGCCGTGAGCGGTGGACCACGAGTATACGGTCTTGCTGCGTTGCATTGCGTTCAGTTTCATTCTGTGAGTTCGACAGCTACTTGACTAAATATTGTATTTTCGCCTTACGCGACTTGTTTTTTTCAATTTCGCTGGGTGTGTGTGTGTGTGTGTGTTTGGGGCGTCTTTTACTCTCTTACATATTTATCTGTGGTGTACTTTATCTGTGGGAGACGTTTGAGCTGACGATGAGCGAGTGCAGTGTACCCTGTTTCTGGCTAATAGTTCTACATGCTATTATCCACCTGAGAAGTAGTTATGTGACAGGGGAGGCTACCGCTCCTTTCACAGCAGACTCTGCACCCGAGTTGTTGGCCTTTAAGTCAACATCGATAGATTGTGGAATTCTGTTTGTGATGGGGTCTGGTGGTTTCCAATTGTATGTTCATGGAAACCTTCGGGTTTGCATAACAGTTTTTATAGGGCTAAGAAATTAGCCCTGATATTTTCAATCCTGTTTGATTGCACTTCGCCTCCCGATGTGATCATAGTATTACGGCATTCGGTTACAGTTATTTAAAAGTAACTCCACCCCATTTTGGTTTCCGCTCCCTTTCAGGTGTTTGTTTAAACAAGGGTACGTGTTCCAGCTCATTTACACACAAAAGCTCAATTTAAGGAGCTATACTGAAAAATGTTAGGGTGCTGGTGAATTTGAGATTTCGCCCACCTGGTTTGCTACTGGAGAAAAGTTAGTTTTTACATAACATGGAACGTACATGCATGCAGTGCATACACACACACATACAAGTCAGTCATTCAATATTGGGCTTCCCCCACTTGTTATCAGTCAAACAGGTATGGTTCTCGATAGCTTTTTCTCTCTCTTCATCAAATGCACAAATCACACGAATAACTTAGCAGTCTCTTCCATATTAAAGCGCACACTCAAACTTTTTTTTCTTTATTTGGTGTTTTACGTCGTTTTCAACCACGAAGGTTATATCGCGACGGGGGAAGGGGGGAGATGGGATAGAGCCACTCCCCTTCAACCAAGAACACGCATAGCCCACCATACAAAATTCATCCAGACAAGAAAGCAGGCACATTCACCCTTGTGACTGACCAAATATTATCAAAGCACCATGCACACACAAGACAACACGTCAATGCTTACACTTACAGGCTGGCAAGACCAGGAATTTGTCAGCAAACTATTGGTGTAGCTACTAACGTGACATTATTGTTTGTTTGTTTGTTTATTTGTTGCTTAACGTCCAGCCGACTACGCAGAGCCATATCAGGACGAGGAAGGGGGGGATGAAGGGGGCCACTTGTCAAGCGATTCCTGTTTACAAATGCACTAACCCATTACTTGTGTCCCAGCAGGCTTTAGTAAAACTAAATTAATACCTACTGGAAGATTACCAGTTTCCAGTATGTTAAAATAGGCTTAACCTATCTACTGCTGGACTTACATCAGAACACTAACAGATTAAACTATACATGAATCGCGAGACAAGCGGCAAGAGAAGAGATTTTTGGAAAAAATACAGGTGAATGAGCAAGAAGGCAGAAAAAAGAAAAGAATTCATGAAGAAAAAGAGAGCATGACAGGAAAGAGGAACCAAAAATCTACCTAACAGCAAACTAGAAAGCTCCTGCGGTTCCAAAAACAGGAGGGGCCTTTAATTTCATAACCGCAGTGCCCCACTGCGGGAGTGACATTATTAACAAGCTACGCTCAACTAACATATACAGTATATATACTGCAGGATGTTTGATACTACGCCATTAAAACTATCTAAATTTTATCAAGAATACAACTTGACTACATCAGTATATGAAATGTCAGTTTACACACCAGTGATGTATCAAATCATTAGCAATGTTTTCCTCTTTTGAATAATAATAATAATAATACGAGAATTTATAACGCCCACATATCTCACCACAAGGCGACTCAAGGCATGTCCAGAGTGAGCATACACATGCGCTAAATGTCATTCGGTTATACATGTATGTCAAGTTCAATATTACATCACACAAGAATGGTTGACGACAGAATGGTTGTTGGCACTGAAAAACACAATACCTTACAAGTTAAAAAAGTGAAAGCAGCATGAAATTACTTTCTTTCTTTCTTTATTTGGTGTTTAACGTCGTTTTCAACCACGACGGGGAAAGGGGGGGGGGGGGGGGGGGGGAGATGTGATAGAGCCACTTGTCAATTGTTTCTTGTTCACAAAAGCACTAATCAAACATTTGCTCCAGGGGCTTGCAACGTAGTACAATATATTACCTTACTGGGAGAATGCAAGTTTCCAGTACAAAGGACTTAACATTTTTTACATACTGCTTGACTAAAATCTTTACAAAAATTGACTATATTCTATACAAGAAACACTTAACAAGGGTAAAAGGAGAAACAGAATCCGTTAGTCGCCTCTTACGACATGCTGGGGAGCATCGGGTAAATTCTTCCCCCTAACCCGCGGGGGGGTTGGAAGGATGGTAAAAGCCCGGCCAGATATGTGATGGTCAGCCAAACTGCTTTCACGGGAAGGAATGATTGCCTTAAATGTTTATGTCTTCTTCACAGAAAAGGTTTAAGAAATCATTTAACTGTTGAACAAAAAAATAAAGCAAACAAACAAATCATACCAGAGATTGTACACTGTGAACATTTCAGCTCTTATATTTCTCAGAACTGCAAAGAAATGAACACAAGATTGTGGGAAGAATGGAAATTAAGTGAAAGTAGGTGACCTTATGTAAAACAGGATCCATTATATGGCGTTGCAGGAAATGAACAAAGCTACGTCTCTGGGTGGCAACAGCATTTAAATGAACTGATTCCCTCACATCACAAGTCAATCCACATACTTCAGTAGGAGGTACAAACAGTCACAAAGTATAGCACTGTCTCGAAACTAACGTGATAGTCGGACAGAGTTGCGCCCCTGGAATGGCAGGTAGTTCCGGTTTGTGTTTGCAAAATAGAACCGCATGACAATCCGCCCTTCAACTTCTTTACCCACGTAGTTTGAACAGCAGACACAGTAACGTTTCCCTCCACCACTAATCTTCTTCTCTCGTTCAACCATTTTGGACGTAAACAAAACAACCAGAACTACCCTCCGACGGCTATGGCAGGGACGGACAACTCTTATCACTTTCGTTTTGAGACAATGCTATAGCACACACATGGACTTTAGTTGAAACAAAGAGTGAACATTTTTATCTACTTTCAATCTGAAATGTTATTTTTAGGTAAGGATGGAATCAGATGGCACATGATCAAATTAATCTCCTCATCTTTCACAACAAACAGTAATGAGACTCGGGTAAAATGAAAAGAAAAACTTACTGAATTGGAATGCCAAAAAACTCTGAACAAATGTTTTCTTCCGTGCGCAATTTATGGTGTCAGTTTAACACTCGGCATGATAAAAAGAAAGGTTCAAAATCACCACAGACGATAACACATGGGTACTTCTTAGTATTTATTTTTGTTAACATGATAAGCAAAGCAATCCTTCTGACACAAAGGTGTTACCATTTGTCCAAACATACTCACATTCTGGCACCAATGCTCACCGACTCACATACCCACAACACACACACTCTCTCATACACACACACACTGTGACCCATGCCCACACACACACACTGTCTAAAACTCAGCTGACATTTAACATTACCCACACCATGCAAGTAACACTAATAACATTTATATTATTACATCTTGGGGTTTTTTCACAATGGAAGTCATGTGTGCAGTCCCTTGCCCGCACTTGATGCAACAGGGCATATGTTGAATGATGAGCGACCCACTGATGTGGAAAACCTGATGCTTCACTTGCCGAAGCGCTGTAGTGTGTTGGCGTAAGAGTGTAAAGATGAGATAAATCCTTCATAGCTCAGTCCCTTGTGTGATGCAACATGGCTGAAACACAGGAACAAGAATGAAAGTTAAAGGCATACTAACGCACTCCCGTGTTTACAAAGTGTAGTTTGCCCACAATCGATGTCAAACGCACCATAAGACCATATAATGACGATATGTCACCATGCGCGGACCATAATACATGCATTACAGCTTGTTCTAGCCTCTGAAAAAGTGAGGATGTCAACAAAGCCGCGGTGTTAGCTCCCTTGCATCAACGTTACATGTGTTGCCAAATCTATAAATAGGACCATCTAGATCAAAATAAAAATTCAAATATCTCAACATTTAAGGGCTCCTAGACCACAATATTTTGCAGGGAACTTAATTTGGTCTGTCTCCAGCTCTGGGTAAAGCAATTAGCGTGTATATTCATCAGCTTTCTATGCCTTTAAGCATGTTCAGAATCAAGAAAATCTGCCCAAAGACCATGCAGCTCTGAGTTTGTTTGTTTTTCAAGTTTTGTCCTGATTCTTACACCCCTAATGGCTCGAACATTTGGAAAACAATCAGGACCTCATTTCTTCATTCAGGAATATCCAATTTCCACATGGGAACTTGTATCTCTGCATAACAATTCATAAGTTGGACCAGTTTCAAAAACTACCATGCTAAGGGAAAAATTAGGAAGGACTCGGGCAGGAAAGATCAAAACTATTTAAGACCAAAAACTGGCGAAGAAGCGCATGCACACACACACACACTCATTCACGTGTAACGTGCTTTTCTTCACCAGTTTTAGGCGGACACAATGTTTACTAATTAACTAGCGATTGAAAAAATATATAGGGGCACCCCATCTTCCACCATCCAGGATAGTGTCCCCTGAGTGATAAGCATGTGTTTGTGTGTGCGCGTGCGTGTGTCACAACCCGTCCTTGCCAAGTCTCCCATCCCATTCAGCACCCCTATAAAAAGCCAAAGCAACTTTAACAAGTTCTCAGTTATATACGTTACTGTTTGTGCTGCTCAGTAGACAAGCAATTCTTTCACCGTGGCTTCTTGTTTACAGAAGTAAAAGGCTCAAGGTATGCAGTCAGAAAAGAGCTTAATGAGCGCTTCTGGGGTGATAACACTAGACAACTCCTGTGATCTTGCCGCGAGGTAGCGCCAGTTACCAACCGAAAGAAAGAAGGGGCATAACCTCACCAGAACCGACCATTGTCTGTTTACCGTATAAAATGCACGACTTACACACGAACTGTTATATGCTATTTGGGACCAATGCAATTTTTTTTTGCTTTCTCGTGTGATCTTGCCGCGAGGTGGCGCCAGTTACCAGCCGAAAGAAAGAGGGGGCATAACCTCACCAGAACCGCCCATTGCTTCACAGCTAGGTGTTTTATGTGAGTGCTGAGTTTGAGGTTTGGCTAACACAGGTGGGAGACACTACTGCACATCAGGGGACACTATCCGGGCTAGTCAAAGCTGAACTCGTGCTGCCCATGTCCTTTCAAACACTTAGTAAAAACGTACAGTGATGGCGCTAATATTTTTTCAAACTGGTACACAAACTTTTATGATGAAAACTATCCAGAAAAAAAGGTAGGCTAGGCATTGGAACCAGTAAGAGTCCAACTCAGAATACTGGTTTTGTTGTTTTACCAGCGAAAAAAACGGTAGTTCTAAAAATCAACCGGTAGGTTATACCGGCAGCCAATTATTTTCTAGTATTTTCTCATTTTAACCGGTAAAATACTGGTAATTACCGGTTAACGCCAATACTGAAGTAATAACTGTTATTCTTCTGCTTTCAGGCACATGCTGTCACTTCCCTTAGGCAACACAAGCTACACTCAGGGTCTTATGATTCCTTTACACGGACAAAGCAGAGTGCAGAACTCTACTGCTGTAAAGAAAAATACTAAAAGTGATGTTGCTCCCTAAAAAGAATTTTTGTTTTAAAACAACCCATGGAGGTTTGAACAATGACATATCTTTATTCCAAAATGCTATCATTTCATTAAAAATTGCTGCTATTTCTTGTGTGTAAAATATTACTAGAAGGTAAACATTGATAAACTTACATAATTTCTGTGAGCCGTATCTGCCAAGGGAGATAACCTAGGAGACTGAGGGTAGGTCCAAACGTCAGCAGAAGATCAGGGTCTGGGAACTGATGTGAATCTGAAGCAAACAACACAACATGCTTGCACTGAAGATGAATTGAAACGAGTAACATCACAAACAAGTGAAACAACAGACTTTCTTTCTTTCTTTCTTTATTTGGTGTTTAACGTCGTTTTCAACCGTTCAAGGTTATATCGCGACGGGGAAAGGGGGGAGATGGGATAGAGCCACTTGTTAATTGTTTCTTGTTCACAAAAGCACTAATCAAAAAATTGCTCCAGGGGCTTGCAACGTAGTACAATATATGACCTTACTGGGAGAATGCAAGTTTCCAGTACAAAGGAATTAACATTTCTTACATACTGCTTGACTAAAATCTTTACAAACATTGACTATATTCTATACAAGAAACACTTAACAAGGGTAAAAGGAGAAACAGAATCCGTTAGTCGCCTCTTACGACATGCTGGGGAGCATCGGGTAAATTCTTCCCCCTAACCCGCGGGGGGAAAAACAACAGACATCACAAACATAAAACTGAAAGTAAATAGAAGTTGAACACAGAATTGTGCATACTGTTAGTTTTTCAGTAAAACCTCCCATAACAACCCCTCCTAAGAAAGACAACCCCCCCCCCCCCCCCCCCACCCCCGGTTTTCCAACAGATTTCCTTGGCATGGATGCCTCTACTAACTGACAATCCGAATAGCGACATCCCCAGTTTTCAAACGACCGGCCGACCCACAAAGATTTAACATCAACTTTTACCTCAGTTTACTCCAGGCAACTGCATGCATGGGAATTCCAAAATAGAAAAAACTCTGAAAATAGATCGAGGTCTTGGGACCGCCTAGGCCCCGGCGGGGTACAGGGGCAGGGCCCCGTTGGGCGGACCAGGGGGGAGAAGCCTCCCGGAAGGAAAACAAATTTTAGCATTTTAGACCAATATTTTGATAGTTCTTGTGTAAAAAAAAATAATGGATAGAGAGACAATAGTATACATATAATTTAATTTACCTTTTTTTTTGCCGCGGACAATTATTTTCGCTGAAACGTAATTTCCTTTTCGCAGAAATTCGCGGACAATTCCCATGCCTGAACTGTCTGTCTGTGTGCGATGATGTCTGCCTGAACTGTCTCTGTCTGTGTGCGATGATGTCTGCCTAAACTCACGGAAGTTTGAGCAGAGAGTGTCTTGGTTTGTTATCAACCCACACACGTCCCTCAAAAGTCATTAGTCATGTGTCGCGGAGAGACTGGCAGGTGCAGCAGTCCATCCTGTATGTACATGTATCAAAATTCTTGTGCTGGTCATGTCAAATGCTTAAAACCTCCACACCATGGTCTTTAAGGTGGGCTTTGTTCAGTGCGTGTGCTTAGTCTGTTGCAGTTGCAAAATCTTGTCAGTAACTGATGTGCGTGTGCTTAGTCTGTTGCAGTTGCAAAATCTTGTCAGTAACTGATGTGCGTGTGCTTAGTCTGTTGCAGTTGCAAAATCTTGTCAGTAACTGATGTGCGTGTGCTTATTCTGTTGCAGTTGCAAAATCTTGTCAGTAACTGATGTGCGTGTGCTTATTCTGTTGCAGTTGCAAAATCTTGTCAGTAACTGATGTGCGTGTGCTTAGTCTGTTGCAGTTGCAAAATCTTGTCAGTAACTGATGTGCGTGTGCTTAGTCTGTTGCAGTTGCAAAATCTTGTCAGTAACTGATGTGCGTGTGCTTAGTCTGTTACAGTTGCAAAATTTTGTCAGTAACTGATGTACGTGTGTTTAGTCTGTTGCAGTTGCAAAATCTTGTCAGTAACTGATGTACGTGTGCTTAGTCTGTTGCAGTTGCAAAATCTTGTCAGTAACTGATGTGCGTGTGCAAGTGCTTGACGTAATTGTGAGAGCATGTGTCTGCATAACAAGAAAGAGAAAGAGCAATCAATGCCATCTGGTCACTTGGTTAATTAGGCAAAACAAAAAAGTTGTATGTTTCTGGTCACCCGACCATACATAGTTTTTTTCCCGCTGACCCTAGACTTTTTTTTATTGCATTTGTAAAAAAAAAAGAAAAAAAAAAGCGCCAAAACGAAAGTAGCAGATGACACAAGGGGGATAACCCTGCATCCCCTATGTCTCATTTGTTTTGTAATGTGTTGTCTTTCTCTTTGTATAGTAAGTGCAGTCTCTTTGCGTCACTGTATAGTTATTTTCTACCCTGACCAACAAAAAAATTTTAAATAAAAAAATCCCTACCTACCTACCCTATTTTTTGTAGCCATGTTAACAGAAACATACAACTTTTTTTGGGGGGCCTTATATCACACAATGAACCCCCCCCCCCCCTCCCCCCCACACACACTTACATGTACACACACACACTGAAAGACCCCACACACACACGCATACAGTGCCCGCACACACACACACAGAATCAGAGAGAGAAAGAGCAGCAAGGAAGAAAGGGATCAAAATGTCAAGCCGTTTTCTCGCTTCTAATGAAACAACCAGGAATCTTTATGAGGGGAGGGGTTCCAAAACCACAATTTTATTACCCATGCATTTTTCTGAAAATGTTGATGGTAACAACTGGGAGGTTTTAGTATACTGACAGTGTAAAGCTACCAACAGCCAAACTACCTCCTACCATGTATAAGAGCAGTGACGCTGGCCGGGGTAATGTCGGACACCAGGCTTTGTTGAGCTGCCACCTTGCGGCTCAAATTGCGGGCCACCTGCACCAGCGAATGGCATCCATCTTCTGCGCTGAGTAAATGAACACTGGCTTTCTTCATCCCCCGTCCCACAGCTGAAACAACACAGGTGGAGGCTGTGCTTAGATCAATTCATTCATAATTTTATGTTGATAATATAAAATATCGTTTACCAGTATGGTCCCTAACATTTCACAACCAAACATATACTTCTTATTACAAGCACAGACATACAAGGACACAAATACATATAAAGAATGTTCCTTTTGTATTGATTTTTGTTTGTGTGCGTTTTATTTGTTTGTCTAATTGGAGAGGCGTCTTTAAAACTGTCCTTGAGATTATCAGACCTGTGCACACTCAAAACGCTCATTAGTAAACAAACCAAATTTCAGTAGTTTTTAAAATGTTTCAGTAGTATAGTAAGCTGTAACGACAGTTCAAGACATAATTCTGCTCACAAAGCACACAAACTGAAACACTATGACGCAGTAGAATGGGAATTACTATTTATTAACAAGCCAAGGTGAAACATCAACACTGTTGTAACATTTGTTCTGAAAATGTCGTTGGTCTCGTTATTCTGACATTCATTCATCACTGGACTGTTTGCCAGCAGCTTTTTCGGCAGCAGCTTTTTTGACAGCAGCAGCCTGGCGTTTCTTCGCCTGCACAGTGGGCAGATTTTAGCTTTGCAAGCTCTTCTTTCGTCAAGTTCTTGCAGGTGTCGGATTTTACGATCTCAAGGCTGTCTTGAGAATAACTGGACTTCCAGCACTGTTGTGCCGTTTTCTTCTTCTTTGGTGACAGAGCTGGTGTCTCCTCTTCACTATCTGAATCTCGCACTCTTTTTTTCTTTTCCATGTTTCACTTCAATCAAAAGTTGCCACGCAGACGCTGGGCGAACTAAGTCTAAGAACAAAGACTCAATGCTGAGAGCACGTGCGCTTCCGGTAAATCGGAAAACGTCTTTTCAGCGCAACGGCCAAATAATTGGTCAAAACATCTTAAAACAGAAAAAAGTACCAAAAAAATTTGTTTGAGTAAAACATCGGAATTTTAATTAAAAATCTATAGCACCGTATTCTGCTATATAAAAATCAGAGAAATTACGGAGAAACCGTAGATGTGCACAGGTCTGGATTATACACTAAAGCTTTCAAGATGTTTGCGGTGCACATACATGTATGCACAGTTTCAAGGACGTAGATATAACAACAACAAAAATGTAATGTCTGAATTTTTAATAATAACAGAAACAATATATATATTAAACAAGAAGAGCAAACGCTCGATCGAGTCACTTTCGCAGTTCTGAATATTATATGAGGCATCAGATGGACAGGAAGAAATTGCTATTCACAACACAATGAGTCACGTTCACATAAAATTTGAGCCCGGTCACTTTTATAGTTTCCGAGAAAAGCCCAACGTTAAGTTGTGTGTTGCCGAACAGAAAAGGCTAGTTATCTCCCTTGTTTTTCTGATAACGTTCGTAAAAGGCTACAGATGTAAATACTTTGATGTAAAGAATAATCCTACAAAGTTTCAATCACATCCGATGAACTTTGTCAAAGATATAAAATGTCTAATTTTTCCTTTGACGCTGACCTGTGACCTTGAAAAAGGTCAAAGGTCAACGAAACCATCGTTAAAGTGTAGAGGTCATTGGAGGTCACGACTAAACAAAATATGAGCCCGATCGCTTTGATAGTTTCCGAGAAAAGATATAAAATGTCTAATTTTTCCTTTGACGCTGACCTGTGACCTTGAAAAAGGTCAAAGGTCAACGAAACCATCGTTAAAGTGTAGAGGTCATTGGAGGTCACGACTAAACAAAATATGAGCCCGATCGCTTTGATAGTTTCCGAGAAAAGTCCAACGTTAAGGTGGTGTCTACGGACGGCCGGACAGACTAACACTGACCGATTACATAGTCACTTTTTCTCAAGTGACTCAATAATTAATACATGTATGAGTTATGCGAGTAGCAGGGCAACATCAGACGAGAATCTTTTCTTTGCTATTATTATCAATCAGAAGGGAAAAAAACATGTCTTTGCTTCAATTATCAGAAAAAAATGTATTGCTTTTCCACAATTATAAGAAAAAAACATGGTTTTGAAATAATTATCAGAAACAATCATGTCAACCACTCTGAATCTGGTCTAAAGTCCAGGGTGTATTCTTGCAGCAGTACTTCTATGATTTATTATCGAGTAATACATTTTGCATTAATATAATAATAAACTAACCCATCTTTTCTGTATATTGTGGACTGTGGGTAAAAATCTGTATTTCGTGGGAAACACTGTCGTTATACACCATGTTCTCTTTGCTCCTCTCCACTTCTTTTTGTAAATTTCCACTGTTCCGCTTGATCTCACCTGAAACAGATTGGAAATGTGCAGCATATATAACAAGAGGCGAAGCCTTCAAGGCTCACGTAAGAAATAAACAAACAGTAACACAAACTCAATCACTCCGTCACACATACACACCCACACACACAGTAAGCTTAGGTGACACTGTGCAAGAAAGAGAGACACTAGATCTAGATCTGTCTGTCTGCATGTAGCCTACTTACAGGGACACGACTGCCAAATAGTCTCGGCCCGCTCAAAATAACAATGACCGAGACCACACACACCACGCGAGAGAGAAAGACTACAGGGAGGCATGCCGTCATGATGCATTAATTGACGTCAAACACTTTTGACCGTGACGTAATCTTATGCGAGCTTTATCCATAGTCTTGGATAACCACTCACACATAGACTCGGAAATGTTAAAGTTTCTACCACAGACATACACACGCACAAACACACACACACACGCACAAACGCACAAACGCACAGACAGACAAAGTTACGATCGCATAGGCTACACTTCGTGAGCCAAAAACTGTCCAAATGAGCACTTGTTTACTATGCATCTATTGCATTATTTTATAACACTATGTTTATCTTTCAATCTTGTCTAGCTGGTTGTATTTTCCCATCAACACTCAGACCTGGGAACCCCTGTTTTGCACTTGGAGTATACTTAGACAAACTAGTATTTTCAGAAAAAATGAGCGTACTCGATCACACCGCATTTGAACACCCATGATTCAAACATGCTTCACACACGTCCGTCGCACCGTTAATTAAGTTTACAAATACATGTAAAACAAATTCGTCTTTCAATGTTTACTGACAACTAATCATGTGTCAGAATACTGGATCGGCCTCGGGATGCGCTTGTTGAGAAAAGTAGCCTTGGTATTTTTCTCGTCGTATTTTGTTCCCACTGAACGTACTGATCGTATTCTAGAAAACCATGCGTACAAAATACGGCGAAATCGTATGGGTTCCCAGGTCTGAACACTACCCCTCTCCACCTGCGAGTTCTATTTGAATGAAAATCAACATCTTTTCCATACAGTTGCTTTATAGAACTGTCATGGCAGCATGGTAGTTTCTGGCAAAAGCATCCAGCTTCAGACTCGATCATTTCGGAGTGATCGACTGACCAAGCTCAGTATGATCGACAGAAATTAAAGGCAATAAAAGAAAAATATCAAACTTTAACTTGGTTAAAATATTCATCTCCATTCAGAAAAAAATAACCCTGACACTCAATGACATTTTTCTGTGTACCTTTTACTTCCTTCCAATAATGTCCAAGGAGATTTTTTAAATGTATAATGCATGTAAAGGAAGTTTTAAATTCCTGCAATTTCCATGGAAATGAGTGCTAATACAAACAATAAATATCATCTTAACAAACATGCTGGAGAATTCGTGAGCCCTGCCATAGCTCGGATTCTGATGTTTTAAGTTCAAAGTGCATCAGTAAGAAAACATTATTATGTGCAGGGGGATTACATCAGACGGAGCAGGTGCCCGCAGTGTCCACTCAAACCCTGCTAATCCAACATACCATTCATATCATACACGCTGACGTATGAAATGCCCATTGTCACAGACCAGACGATCAGGTTTGCCAAATCTTTGTAGGACATTTCATTTTCAATGACCAAAAATCCGACGTGCAAGGGGAGTTTGCGAAGTTTCTTGGCGTCTGCTTCTACCTTCGATGCAAGGTGCTTTTTCGCGAACAGTAACTCATACTGAGGGATGTACTTCAAAACTCCAAACGCAAATTCTCCTAATGCAATCACATAATGAATTAATCGAAGAACAAGCATCCGCAACATATTTGTTTGCTCATATCACAGCAAAATAACAAAATAATCACAAGCGTAGACGACACTCGTGGACCGGTAACTTCAGTCTCGCACACAGCAAGTCCGCAGTCATTATGTTTCAGTAACACTATTTGCTAAATAGTCCATTTTCAAACGCAAGTTGTCCAGACAAAAATCCAACCAATATCAGATTAAAGTGACAAAACTTTTATCTGCTTATCAGTTCAGTCGTACTGATATTTTCTATCAAAATAGGTTTACGAAGTCATTTTCCGGGCAAAGGTCACGCGCCAGATGGAGACCTGTGATTGGCTGGACTTGGATACGGTACAGCTGTACACACAAGGATGTCAACAAGAACAACTCAAAGCCGATGAAAGAATTGGTTTTTTAGTTTTCGCGAGCCATTTCCCCTCCTTCACGTCCTACTTTCTTTAGGCAAAAAAAAAAAAAATAGGTGTGGTTACGGTAACATAGCCAAAAAAAATAGGGTAGGAAGGGAGGCAATCACTTTTTTTTTTAATGTGTACAAATTAAACCTACTTGACAGGGAAATAAGTGTGCGACTCGAGCGCTTTCGCTTTCATTGCGTTTTCTGCACTCAGGTGTTTTTTGTTTTTTTGTTTTTTTGACAAATGTAAAAAAAAGTTATAGGGTCGGCCCCTAAAAATAGGGTAGGTCGGGTTACCGTAACCACACCTATTTTTTTTTTAGGCCTTATTTCTGTTTCGTCTTTCTTTTGATTTCAAATACCAGCACTACCGTCTTGTTCTTTTTTTGCACAAAAACTCACCTGGCAAGTGATTTATGGTTAATTACTTCACTGTGTCAGTGCCTGGCAGTTAAAAATGTTATTACTCATGCAGTTTCCGAATACACATACATTGAAGTGGAAAAGGTTTACAGGATTAAATACAGCGTTGCTTTACAAAAAACAAAAAAACTAAAATACAGCGGCAAATACTCTCAGTACCAACATTCAACAACAACGACTTACCACTGATCGAAGTGTTCTTGGTCGGCCGCGTAGCCTGGTGGTTTTTGTGTGGTGTTTTTGTGTGTGTGTCAAACCATATAGGTCTATGGTCAAACCAGGCTGAATGCCGCTCTGATTTTCTTTCGGTAAGGCCAAAAAAAATAGGTGTGGTTAAGGTAACATAGCCCAAAAAAATAGGGTAGGAAGGTAGGCAATCACTTTTTTTTTTTAACTTTTTTTTCTAATGTGTACAAATTAAACCTACTTGACAGGGAAATAAGTGTGCGACTCGAGCGCTTTCGCTTTCATTGCGTTTTCTGCACTGGGGTTTTTTTTGTGTTTTTTTTTGTTTGTTTTGACAAATGTAATAAAAAGTTATAGGGTCGGCCTCACTGTCTTTTTTCCGATTCAGTAAGTAGGCCTGAATGGCATTTTATCCATCTGATCATCTTAGCCGTTCTTCAAAGTTTTGACTCGGATACCGTAGTGAGTAAAAATTGACAAAAATCGCCGTCAGTTCAAAACTCGGAATGCTTTATTTCTGTGAAGAAGTCCCTGTATTCACCGGCAGGTCACGAATTGCTTTGAATTAGGCTACATGATAAGCATTTTGTGGAATGGACTCTGTGTTTCCGGGATTACGAATAAAATGCACTACGGGTGGATGATGGGTAACTCAGTTAATTGTAGATGTACGAGTAAAACTGACCTTGAACAAAGTACCTTAAAAGCACTCTGGCTCTATTACTCGCCGCATTCACTGATATTCATTTGCTTCAATCTTTCTCAGTTCTAAAGTTTAACTCATAGGATCAGACATATGATTATTAGTACGGTTGCTAGAAGCGCTGACCAACAAGTGTTCAGATATTTTTTCTAATTGTCGTTTCTAGATAGTAAAATATGTGCTGAAAACGGTCAGCTATCGCACCATCAAGAAATCGGTTCCCTCGTACCCCTTTAAGGCTCTGGAACCACCCCGGGTGGCAATATCGGGTCGCAACAAAGAGTGTTCCCCATAGCCGGAAAGAGCCTCAACCGTGAAAGATAGAAAGAAAGGTATTGAACAAAAAAGACGCACAACACCAATGTGAACCATTTGTGTTATCATACTTATATTAAAATATTGATGACCATGGAATAAATGGGTTATTTTTAGATTTCTGACAAAAAATCGCGAAAAACATGACAAATTGTCTTTTTTATAGCCTAAACTATGAAAGATTTAAAGACAAGTATTGAACACAAAAGATAGCAATGGATAATGGCAACAACATTTGCTCTCATTGTTGTACAAAATTGTTGATTGTTTTTTAATACTTTTCCGTTTTTGTGGATTTCACAAAGCATACCAATTAAACGGCAGTCTAGGTAACTCGTTCGAATTTTTGCGGCAAAGAGCCTCAACATTTGAAGATAGAAAGACTATCATTGAACAAAAACTATGGTAAACACTAATGTGAATAACTTTTGATCTCACACTGAAATATTGATGACCATGCAATTAATGGGCTATTTTCAGATTTGTGGGTACAAAATCGCCCAAAACATGACAAATTGTCTTTTTTCTAGCCTAAACTATGAAAGATTTAAAGACAAGTATTGAATATAAAAGATTGAACGGGATAATAGCAACAACATTTGCACTCATTGTTGTACAAAATTGTTGATTGTTCTTGAATATGTTCCGTTTTTGTGGATTTCACAAAGCGTACCGATTAATCGGCAACCCGTGTCAATCATCCGAATTATTTCATGCTGCGCCAAAACGATTGAAAATGGATGGAATATTAGTGTTTGAAGACAAAAGGCGCACATTGTCATGTTAAGCATATCTTGTTACACCGTACACACATCAAAATCGTGATAGCTCTTGGTTTGAATGTTACAATGTTTGATTTTGTGCAAGTTACACACATTGATACTGACAAAATGTAATGGTATTCCAGGACAATATATCCAGCGCGCTCTTTGGGTCCCCAAAACACTGTACATGGTGAGTCCCATTGTGGTGCCAAAGTAGAAAATAATTATATTCACTTTAGCGATAGTCCGCAGTAGACGACATCAAATGACACAGACTGTAATGATAACTCAAAACTCGTCATCGCTTTCAGCAAACGCGTCAAAGTCAACCTCCTCATCTTCTTCCTCGTCTTCCTCGTCATCCTCTTCTCCACAACCACCATCTGCCAGAAGATCGATCAGCGACACAGGTAGGATGGGCTTGAGGCACCACACGGGTCACCAGGACACCGTCTGCATTTTTCGTCCATCCCTGCCCCTGGTCGTAGGGGTTGGGCCTCTCCAGAATGCCTTCATGAGCACGCTTGTACAGGGCAACGCGGTGGTTTACTCGCTGAATGTGCGGCATCAGAGCAGATTGGCAGGGAGGCATGCGGGCTAGATCGACCTTACACTTGGACGTGAGTTTCTCGTTGTCTCTCACCATCTTGCGGAGTAGCTTTCCACGAACGACATCAACTGATTTATCACGACTGTAATTGTACATCAGGCACGTAAACTCTTCCAACTGCTTCACCACCCGAAGTTTGACATCCCAGTCGTCACCAAGCTGCCTGAATGCCGTGTGAAACTTGGGGTTCTTCTCCAGTTTCTTAAGGGGCCCCACCTTCCCCTTTCCTTTGAATGCACTGGTGCAGTCCTCTCCGCTGTACACATAGAACCCAAGAAGAGTGGCACAGTAGTCATGCCCCAGGGACTCTGCAAGCTCAGAGAGGTTGATCAGTTGCCGATGTTTTCCTGATCCCGTATCCAGGTATACAGTCAACTTGATGGCTTCAGCGTGGTAGAGAAGAATGACAAAGATGTCCGTGTCCGGGATTCTGACCACAGCGTTCTTGTATCCCAGCGCTGAGTCATGATGGAGGTACAGCACCACCCTGGTGTCAGTCTCTTCCTGGTTGCTGTAGATATTGGGAACCTCATGCACCTCTACCTGAAAACACAATGGCCATTAGAACATTTAGATTGGAGTCTAAACTGGAAAATATATGAAGACTCCAATCTAAATGTTCTAATGGCCATTGTGTTTTCAGGTAAAGGTGCATGAGGTTCCCAATATCTACCACGCTGAAGCCATCAAGTTGACTGTATACCTGGATACGGGATCAGGAAAACATCGGCAACTGATCAACCTGCTCTGATGCCGCACATTCAGCGAGTAAACCACCGCGTTGCCCTGTACAAGCGTGCTCATGAAGGCATTCTGGAGAGGCCCAAACCCTACGACCAGGGGCAGGGATGGACGAAAAATGCAGACGGTGTCCTGGTGACCCGTGTGGTGCCTCAAGCCCATCCTACCTGAGTCGCTGATCGATCTTCTGGCAGATGGTGGTTGTGAAGAAGAGGATGACGAGGAAGACGAGGAAGAAGATGAGGAGGTTGACTTTGACGCGTTTGCTGAAAGCGATGACGAGTTTTGAGTTATCATTACAGTCTGTGTCATTTGATGTCGTCTACTGCGGACTATCGCTAAAGTGAATATAATTATTTTCTACTTTGGCACCACAATGGGACTCACCATGTACAGTGTTTTGGGGACCCAAAGAGCGCGCTGGATAGATTGTCCTGGAATATCATTACATTTTGTCAGTATCAATGTGTGTAACTTGCACAAAATCAAACATTGTAACATTCAAACCAAGAGCTATCACGATTTTGATGTGTATACGGTGTAACAAGATATGCTTAACATGACAATGTGCGCCTTTTGTCTTCAAACACTAATATTCCATCCATTTTTAATCGTTTTGGCGCAGCATGAAATAATTCGGATGATTGACACGGGTTGCCGATTAATCGGTACGCTTTGTGAAATCCACAAAAACGGAACATATTCAAAAACAATCAACAATTTTGTACAACAATGAGTGCAAATGTTGTTGCTATTATCCCGTTCAATCTTTTATATTCAATACTTGTCTTTAAATCTTTCATAGTTTAGGCTAGAAAAAAGACAATTTGTCATGTTTTGGGCGATTTTGTACCCACAAATCTGAAAATAGCCCATTAATTGCATGGTCATCAATATTTCAATATCAGTGTGAGATCAAAAGTTATTCACATGTGTTTACCATAGTTTTTGTTCAATGATAGTCTTTCTATCTTCAAATGTTGAAGCTCTTAGCCGCAAAAATTCGGACGAGTTACCTAGACTGCCGTTTAATTGGTATGCTTTGTGAAATCCACAAAAACGGAAAAGTATTAAAAAACAATCAACAATTTTGTACAACAATGAGAGCAAATGTTGTTGCCATTATCCATTGCTATCTTTTGTGTTCAATACTTGTCTTTAAATCTTTCATAGTTTAGGCTATAAAAAAGACAATTTGTCATGTTTTTCGCGATTTTTTGTCAGAAATCTAAAAATAACCCATTTATTCCATGGTCATCAATATTTTAATATAAGTATGATAACACAAATGGTTTACATTGGTGTTGTGCGTCTTTTTTGTTCAATACCTTTCTTTCTATCTTTCACGGTTGAGGCTCTTTCCGGCTATTGGGAACACTCTTTGTTGCGACCCGATATTGCCACCCGGGGTGGTTCCAGAGCCTTAAAGGGGTACTAGGGAACCGATTTCTTGATGGTGCGATAGCTGACCGTTTTCAGCACATATTTTACTATCTAGAAACGACAATTAGAAAAATATCTGAACACTTGTTGGTCAGCGCTTCTAGCCACTAAACTATATGGGGTTTACCAACAGCGGCAAGTGAGACGGGTGAAACAAAAAGGCTGGGATTGCGCCAGTGGATTGGTATTTTCGCTCGATAAGTGTAGGAATCGAACCCACGGTCCTTAGCCTCAAACGGTGACTAAGGGTGGTACCGATACCACCACGGACACGATGTATCCACTCCGACACGGCTACGCCCGCCTAACGCGAAACTGGCCATCCGTAGCTATTCCGATAGATGATGAGGTCTAACGAATGACGTCTCACAAAGTGCGCCGCGCGGGTCGTCCTTGGCGGTCAAGAAAGCCGCCGCGATCATCAAGTTGCGTAGACGACACTTCTAGACAGCCAATATTTTTTGTGGGCATCACGTGCTCAGTCCACATAACTCGGCCGGAAACGAAGCAATTGGGAAACCTGGAACCCTATTTCGACTATAATTCCATATTTCTACAGCAGTTGTTCAATATGCTGTATATTGATTAGCTGAAGCTGTGGGCACAAGTGCTTGTGCCGATAGCCACACAGCGGCAGATCGCAGCCATTTCGGCGCATATCCTACTTTTCACGGCCTATTATTCCAAGTCACACGGGTATTTTGGTGGACATTTTTTATCTATGCCTATACAGGGCCGGACGAGAGGGGGGGGGGCTTTAGCCCCCCCCCCCCCCCCGCAACAACAACAAAAACCACAAAAAAAGAGAGAGAGAGAGAGAGAGAGAGAGAGAGAGAGAGAGAGAGAGAGAGAGAGAGAGAGAGAGCTTATTAATAATAATATTGCAAAAAGCCGCTACCGCCTCATCAGTTCTACAAACACTCCCATCACGCTCAACCTGCACCACCCCTTTGAACCCATTACGGTAAGATTGAAGTCTAGATACTTTCATTCAATGTTTAAAATGCCAAGAGTAATGTAAACAGACTAACATTGTAAAGTTCATCTTATAGTGGCAAAATACAGTATAATTTGATTTTGGAATGTGGTTTTTTTGGCATAAAAGTAGAAAATTTGTTTCGTTGATGTTTAAGACAAGCTAATCTTTTCTTCATGCATCAATTCTAAATTAATATGTTAAATTTCTGGTGGTGCTATTTCATTATTTAAATGACTTTTTTGTGCAAGAATAGGATAATTTTTCATGTTAAAATTTCTTCAGCTTATGGGGGCCTCCATACTCCCACGGGGGCTTCGCCCCTCGACCCCCGCTTCAACATTTTAGCCCCCCCCCCCCCCCCTGGTCCGGCCCTGCCTATACAATTTTGCCAGGAAAGACAATTTTGTCAATCGTGGGATCTTTAACGTGCACACCCCAATGTAGTGTACACGAAGGGACCTCGGTTTTTCGTCTCATCCGAAAGACTAGCACTTGAACCCACCACCTAGGTTAGGAAAGGGGGGAGAAAATTGCTAACGCCCTGACCCAGGGTCGAACTCGCAACCTCTCGCTTCCGAGCGCAAGTGCCGTTACCACTCGGCCACCCAGTCCATATACTCGAGACTGAAATGCTGTTTCCTGGTAAAATTAACGAAGGGAAATTATTTAAGGACAAAAAGCATGTCAGTTTCTTGCATGTGAAGAAAATTGGTGATGACTTGAAATTATTAACAAATTTCACCCCAAAAATCGATTTCTTCGAAAACGTGTACCGAGTCGGGCTAAGTGAGTACTGGCTGATTTTTCAATGTCTGTTTCAAGGTGGTCGTCTACATTTTTGCTTTTTTTTCAATAATCTTAAGGTTAGATTTCGATACAAAATTATGTCAAATGATGAATGAACCATGGAAAAAAAGTTATAGAAAAAAAAATATTATGTTAAAAAAAGATTTTATTTTTGGGTAGCGTGACTCACGCTTCCAATATTTTGTTTTCTGTTTGCTGAGAACGTGTGCTTTGTCTAAAAATACTGACCAATCAGTCATGTCACTATGCTAAGTTACAGCCACGCCCAAACAAGTGCAGCAACAGTCCAAGCTTTTCAAGTTTTTAAACGCACGAAATGCACGGGATTTGAGAGGAGTTTTGCGCTTGGCATTTTCCAAATAAGGATATCCTACTATGAGTACTACGCTGGAATACTACAATGAATTTTCAAACTGAACGGCTACACTGGCTTCGTCTTTCCTAATCATCGAAAGGGGGTGTATCAGGGCCGGACTACCGGGGGGGTTATGGGGGTTGCGCAACCCCCCCCCCCCCCCTAGCCTAAACATGTACCTTACTTATTTAATTTTTTTTATTATTGCTTATTTTATGCCGTTTCATGCAAGGAGCGACCATTTTCCTATCTCAGAATATGACCTACCCATCAGCTTCAGGGGGCTTCGCCCCCTGACCCCCTCAACGAGGGGGGGGGGGGGGGGTTCTAGGGTTTCCGGACCCCCCCCCAGCCAAAAAATAAAAATATTGAATGAGGTATGCATTTCTTTATTTTACATTGAGTTTCAATTTTTGGGGTATTAATCAGTGACAAAATCTGCTGCCTGAAACAGGTAATGATCATCCTCAGAATGCACCAGATTGCACCATTTTGCATCCTTTTTTTCAAAATTTTCCGGGGGGGCATGCCCCCGGACCCCCCTAACAAGCTAGGCGCTTTGCGCCTTCACACCCATATCTTCACAATATACTTTTGAAAAAAAACACCCATAAAATGAACTGATCCGCCCCTGCCGCCAGGGGGGACATCCCCCTGGGCCACCACTGGCAACCCCCCCCCCCCCTCCTCTTCGCCTAGTCCGGCCCTGTGTATTGTTGATATTTGTAGATAGACTCTGCATTTTAATGGTCAAATGGCGATTTCGGTATAAAAATGTTGACAAGGACCTTTAAAAAAAAAAAATCTGTTATCAGTGCGCAATAGGGGCCCCTACCGGTGATGTCGATTTTGTGATTACGCAACTAAAATCGTAACAGAAATAGTTATATAAACATACACGTAAACACTGAACATAGGAGAAGGTTGCCTAATATGAACCGGCCGGGTTCTTCAGTAGTCCGAGTAATGATATGGACCACCTCCTGTTCTAACAAACTAACTCAGTTGACGGTGCTGTATTTACCCTCACTGGATAACTTGCACATGTCAAAACGGCTGTTGCAGAAACACAAACCACAAAACCATTAGACCTTTTCTCTTTTTTTTAACACTTTTAGCAGCGTTCACTCTAAAATTGACGTTTAACTTGAACGGCCGACTAGTTAAAAAGAGAAGGACTAACCGGCTTAATACCAAACACAAAAAGGAAACTTCAAGTCTTTGCAAGAGAAAGCTAAGTTATGAGCGCGAAGAGCCCGCCAAATGCTCCTTATTTGGAAGTCACGTGATGCCCACGTGGTCATTATCTGTATCAAACATGTCGGACAGCGAAGAAAGCACGCTACCTTCCATGAACAAAAGACAACGTTTTTCTGCTCCGATTTACAATGATCGGTCAGAAGATGAAATGGTAATAATGTCAACGATTATTTGACTTAATGTCTGCGAGTTGTCGGATCCAGTCTCTGGGCAATTTGTATTAAAACTACCGAATTAACATCGAATCGATTTTGGTATTCTGTCGTTCTGTTAGCGCCATTCATCCGTATTATCAATATGAAAGACATTGGATGATTGTTTTCACTTTGATATCGAAACCCGAGAAAACGTGTGTCTCATAAACTGTGTGTTTGTGTGGCCTCTTTTGGGGGCGGAGCTGGGGTGGGGGGGGGGGGGGGTGTTAGAGGGCACCGCGGGACTCGGACCACTCCCAAGAGTAGGCTACAACTACAACTCTCTCTCTTTCGATCTCTCTCTCTTTCGATCTCTCTCTCTTTCGATCTCTCTCTGAATACAAATATTTCGTACGTTATTTTGATCATGCTGTAATACTGATCGTAAGTCTCCTTTGCATGATAGCACCCATGCATCATCTTTGAACATACACATAATTGGAATCTTTATCTTAAATATTAGTTATCACAATAAACTTGTTAATGTTCAGGGTATCTTTGTGATATATATATAATATGTTGTTGTGATTGGGTTTTTTTCTCTCCTTTATTTGTTTGTTTGTTTCTGGTACAGCAATTTAATGAAAATCAAAGAGAAAATTAGCAATTTTATAGCGACTGGTATACATGTCCATATCACATTTAGCTACTATTATAGACAGTATATTTCTTTCTATGTCACTGCTTATAGTTATAGTTATACCTTATAATTATATAATTCTAATTATCGAACTTTATAAAGGATTTCTCTGAACAGGATGACCTCTCCAGCACAGCCAGTACGCTGGAAGAATCTTCACGCAGCGACACACCTACACTGCCAGGCCGCCGTGGTCGCGTTGTGAACAAGCCACCCAAAAAATGCAAACTCCAGTTCAGATGCTCCAACTTCTTGAAGGTCTGTATACTCAGTGGAACTCACTTGGACAATTGACCTTTTCGGTATCTGAGCAGCTCTCGCAATTAAGATATCCTCGAGCCACGCTGTTTGTTACGCTTTGAACGTCATGCGAACTTCGAACTTCAGCTTTTGCAGCTCGCTTGAGATCGCTATACCACACGCTTTAATTGCTATGCTCTGAAGTTTGCGAGAGATTACGAGAGCTTGGAATACCAATAGGGTCTATTTATCAAAGATACAAAGGGACATAAGCACTCTATGAGCAAGTGAGAGTTATACGGAACCAATCTCCTGGCACCTAAGAGGATAACAAGCACTGAATTGAAAAAGCGACTTTCCTCCCCAAAAGACCTATTTGGCATCTAAACAGACTTCAGGAGAAATCTGCGAGACATGTTCTCTGTAAAGTGTAATGCTTAGAAAGTCATGAGAACTTCACTCTTCGGCCTTTGTAGATCTGACCAGATAGCCGTACATCATGCTTTGCAATATGTTCTGAAGTTTGCGAGATCGAGAGCTTGGAATACTGATAGGGTCTATTCATTTGGCTATCTCCAGAAAGAAGAGTAAACATTTTGAGATTTTTGCAGTGTGGCTGCTATTGGGAAGATCGGTTGACTCATTTTTTAAGTTGATACAAGGACCTGCAGAAGAGGGTTTGGAAATTGTCCACTCTCTTGGGTTTTGATTGCGATTAGCATACATATATATATAAGTGATACCTGAAAAGGCCGAAGGCAAAGGTTCAAATGAGATGACACCCTCAAGTCCTGTTAAAAAGTCCCAAACTGTAGTGTAATTTACTGTAATCCCATTGTCCGTTGTCTTTTTAATTAAAATTTATATACCTGTCATGAAAGGACTTGCACACCCACCAGAGATGCAGTGCAGGGACGTTAATTACTTGATATTATGTCAATCATAACTGGTGTAACTGTAAGGACTAAACCTCTTCAGGGGTGGCTGCTGAGAAGCTTGGAGTGCCCGTCACCACATGATCATTTACAGGATTCAAGGAGAAGTGTGTGTGTTAAATGACTTAAAATGTGAACATTTTGATTAAGTATAGCGGAACCCCCCCTTTTAAGACTGGGTGGCCGAGTGGTAACGCACTTGCGCTCGGAAGCGAGAGGTTGCGAGTTCGACCCTGGGTCAGGGCGTTAGCAATTTTCTCCCCCTCCTTTCCTAACCTAGGTGGTGGGTTCAAGTGCTAGTCTTTCGGATGAGACGAAAAACCGAGGTCCCTTCGTGTACACTACATTGGGGTGTGCACGTTAAAGATCCCACGATTGACAAAAGGGTCTTTCCTGGCAAAATTGTATGGGCATAGATAAAAATGTCCACCAAAATACCCGTGTGACTTGGAATAATAGGCCGTGAAAAGTAGGATATGCGCCGAAATGGCTGCGATCTGCTGGCCGATGTGAGTGCGTGATGTATTGTGTAAAAAAATTCCATCTCACACGGCATAAATAAATCCCTGCGCCTTGAATATGTGCGCGATATAAATTGCATAAAAAAGAAATATAAAAAAAAATAAATAAATACAAAAAAAATAAATACACAATTTTTTTTTTTAAATCCCTGCGCTTAGAACTGTACCCACGGAATACGCGCGATATAAGCCTCATATTGATTGATTGATTGATTGATTGATTGATTGATTGATTGATTGATTGATTGATTGAAGACCACCTGATTTAAGACTCCCTCCTTTTTAAGACCCATTTTTGTATCAGATATTTGGAGGTCTTTAAAGGGGGGTTCCACTGTACGGTATAATGTTTTTCATTTTGACGACTTTATTGTCCCATCGCTGGGAAATTTGGGTCGCTTCCTCCCAGTGGAAAGCTAGCAGCAAAGGAGGCACGCTACCCAGGTGTCTGTGTGTTTAGGTGTATTCAGCCACCTGCACTTATGGCAGAATGAACAAGGTCTTTTACGTGCCATTGTGGTGACACGGGGGTGGGACATGGCTTCCGTCTCTGGGTCTGCACATAAAGTTGACCCGTCCCGGCCCGAATTCGAACCTGCGACCTTCCGATCACAAGTCAAGTGCTCTACCAACTGAGCTACTGTGCCCCCTTGTGTGTATTGTGTGTAAACTTAAGATTTTGATTGTGTTAATTATGTGTTTCAGGAGAACCATGGTCAGCCAATCTTTGGTATTCAGGTCAACCTGAACTGTTCAGATTCGGACCCTGTCATCTTTGCCACAGCTGCTCACAATAGGGTCAGTCACATTTCTTTTAGTTTTACAGGTTGATGCAACTGCTTCGAGCTCCAGCTTATTGCTAATACATCTGTGTACATGGGTGTGATTTGTACACATTTGTGGAACTACACGTTTTTCTGTCATTCAAAGCAAACAGGCTTGTCTGTCTAATGATGTTAATTTTGTGAAGAATATTAATCGGTTACTTTATAAAAAATAAAAAATAAAATTAAATGTTAGTTTTTGTTAGTTGGAGAACTTTTTTTTTTAAATTGACTAAACAAGACATTCACAAGTACATCAGTGGTCTTTTTGGTGGACAGACAGACAGATGATTATGAGAAAAAGGGGGAAAATAGAAGATTTAGCTAAGTGTGCGCTTGATGTCTGGCAAGATGGTTTGTCCTTACTTTCAGTTTTCCTTTTTCCCAGTGGTTTCTAATTCCAGCTGCATGATTTGTTGTAAACGTTGTGCTGTTCAACTCAGCAAGTTAGTATTGTTTAAACTTTGAAGTTAGGGTTTGTATGAAGCACATGTCTTAAAAAGAAAAACTCTTTAGGTTTTATTCTTCTAATGCTGTTGTTATACTTTTAATGTTTTTACATTTTGTATTGCAGGTGTCAGTGTACGAATGTCAAGAGGGAGGCAAAATCAAATTACTCCAGGCCTACAGTGATCCCAGTGTATCCTTTTGGTCTGCATTGGACTGTCATTCTTTTATCTTTTGTACATGTATGGCCAGGAATCTGTCAGTGTGTCCAAAAAGTGTTACACAAACACCATTTTTCAGACTTGCCTTATCTTATTAATGTTGTTGTGGGTAAGGAAGGAGATGTGGTTTTTAGCAGAATAAAACTGTTTTTATTGGTTTGGGCCGCCTGGGGGGGTCAGTATAGTGCCTCGAGCACTTAAGGTATGTATGTTACATTTACACCAAAACACATACAATAAGTATCATGGAATCCCCCCTGAGTAATTTCCCCCATTAAAACTCTGCAGTCATGTAGTCTTGTGTTTGGTACTACTGTTACCACAAACATGGCAAGTCAGATGTCTATAATTAGTGTCTGCCAGGATGTATAGTGGCCGTATGTTACTTGTCTGTCTGCCAGGATGTATAGTGGCCGTATGTTACTTGTCTGTCTGCCAGGATGTATAGTGGCCGTATGTTACTTGTCTGTCTGCCATATATAGTGGCCGTATGTTACTTGTCTGTCTGCCAGGATGTATAGTGGCCGTATGTTACTTGTCTGTCTGCCGGGATGTATAGTGGCCGTATGTTACTTGTCTGTCTGCCAGGATGTATAGTGGCCGTATGTTACTTGTCTGTCTGCCTGTGCAGCTGTCTGCTTTCTTCTTTCCATCTGTCTCTCTGTAACCCCCTTTTAAATGAAGTGGGCCCATGGCCTTTTTCTATCTATTGTCATTTCATTTCATTTTTACCTTTGACTGTATTAAAAGCCTCCCCCCCCCCCCCCCCCCCCCTCTCTCCCGAACATAACACTATCAGGCGCACATGCATACTCGCACTCATGTGCAAGCAGAAAAACTCCGGAAGATGTTTTTAAGCTTTTATTTATCAACAGGAATGTGAGAAAAAGCAAGGACTAGTCTCGTCAGAAATGACCATTAAAGCCAGTATTCTGTTGTCAGTTATGACTATGATTGTGTATTTGTTAATTTATAGATTGTTTTCGTATGTAACGATTTTTGTCGTTGTAATTAAGAGTAATTTATTTATTTAAATGTTCATGATGTGCATGATTGTGTATTTGTTTATTTGTGTGTTGCACTTAGAACTATGTTAGAATATGTGTCCCTTTGTGTTGGTTTGTGAGTCGTAAAATGTGAACCGTCAAACTGTAGATCTTCTTTCTGTTCTGTCGTCTGTCTTTTTCTTTTTTCTGTGTTTTGTGCCTGAGGAAGACCCTGGTGGTCGAAACGTCGTGATTTGTTATTCGTTTCGTCTTCGTCAAACACGTGAGTACAGTATTTTTTGGTCTTTTTATGTTAGGATTTGCGCCATATCAATACCATCATTATCATTATGAAAGACCCTTGACAGCAAGTGCAGACAGAGGAAAACTTTTACTGCTGTGCTTGGTCGTTCAACCCTGTGACCAACCAGCCCATCCTGGCCGCGGCGGGGTTACGAGGGGTCATTCGAGTCCTGTCTCTCTCTCAGATGCAGTGTATCAAGGTTTGAGGCAGTTTCTTTGCAGATGCATGGTGGGATTCTTCCGGTATATTCCAGAAATCCGGATTCGTAATGTCTGTGGTGATGGTTTTTTGGTTGTTAATTATACAAATCCATCAGCGTCTGGGGGCCCCCAGACCCCCCCCCCCCCCCCCTTAAAATTCTTCAGGATACATGACATTTTTCAGTCCCACCCATGCAGATGACTAGTGAAAGATAATAGACAATACATGTAGTTGGCAATTAATCTGTTGGGTTTGTATGGGTTGTGGGTGGCCGAGTGGTAACGCACTTGCGCTCGGAAGCGAGAGGTTGCGTGTTCGACTCTGGGTCAGGCCGCTATTTTCTCCCCCCTTTCCTAACCTAGGTGGTGGGTTCAAGTGCTAGTCTTTCGGATGAGACGAAAAACCGAGGTCCCTTCGTGTACACTATATTGGGTGTGCACGTTAAAGATCCCACGATTGACAAAAGGGTCTTTCCTGGCAAAATTGTATAGGCATAGATAAAAATGTCCATCAAAATACCCGTGTGACTTGGAATAAAGGCCGTGAAAGGTAAAGTTTTGCCTAACAGGCTTGAGGTTTGCTGGTCGATGTGAATGCGTTATATATTGTGTGTAAAAAAATGTTTGTTTGTCTGTCTGTCTGTAAAAAAATCCATTTCACACGGCAGAAATTAGTATGTAAAGCGCGGAGAGCACAGTTAATTGTGGTTCGCGCTATATAAGCTCACCATAATAAATTAAAAAAAAGGGTGAACACCCTTGCTTTTTGTGAAACAAACAAATCGACACATGCTCCCTGCCACATGTGTAGAGACACACCCCTCGTTAGTGACTGGCCCTTTGAATTGTTTGTCTCACTTAAAAAGCAGAACCCATACAAGTTATTTTCAGAATTCGTCTATCAGCAATTGTAATCAGTCTGTTGATTAGTGCAGTTGGTGAGCAACTGAGAGCACCAGAGAAAAATGGTCAGAGAGAGAAAATGCAAATATCTTGAGAAAAAGAATCAGACCGATGGCATAGTCCCAAATTAACCCTGCGGAAGTAATGTCACATACTGAAAGAAGAGTGATAGCTTGGGTGGGGTTCTTTCGGTATATGCCGGAAATCCGGATTCAATTATGGCCTCTTTATTTTTCTCTATTTTTTTCTCTCTTTGTTTTTTGTTGTTGTTTGGTTCGGTTGAGGTTCAGGATTCATGACACTTTTCAGTCCCACCCATGTGATAGTTTTATATTCACACAGTGGGACCGTGAACCTCACACAGGGCTAAATTGAGTTATTGCCAGTGCCACCCAGATTGAGAACTTTTTTCAAGGACAATGTAAGGGGAGAGCACACTTATGAGTTCATATCTTTTATATTGATCCAGTGGTATTAGCATATGGATAGGCAGCTGATCTTTCTAAATGGTTCAAAATACAACATTCCATCAGTTTTCTGTTCATGAAGATCATATTTTTTTTAATTCTGGCAGATGTAATATAATATCATATGTTCCTATTCATGTGTGAAAAACAAAATGAAAAAAAGAAAGAAAATTGAGCTTTCGTAGCATTTACATATTTATGTATCTTTGGTCTCCAGTATGTCAGCTTTGTTTTTGTTTGTTTTTTGGGTGTGTAATTTTAGGTTTTTACATACAGCTTAGTCTCAACATTGTCCAAACCTAGATTTTTGACCATTCTCAAACACTAACAGTGTCACATTTGTTGGCCAACTGTTGCAGCATTTTGTAGGTCATGGAAACGCCGTTAACGAGCTGAAGTTTCATCCCCGCAACTGTTCACTGTTGCTGTCGGTGTCCAAAGACCACACGCTCAGAATATGGAACGTTCACACTTCTGTCTGTGTTCTCATACTTGGAGGGGTAGATGGTCATAGGGATGAAGTCCTCAGTGCTGTGAGTCGTCATTTTCACTTCTCATTTTTGTCTTTTTTGTGTGTGTGTGTGTGTGTGTATTTATCTTTCTGTCTGTGTCTGTCTGTCTGTCTCTCTCATTCTCATGCCCTGTCTCTCTCTCTCTCTCTCTCTCTAAAGACAGGTGGTAAGAAAAGGCCTAGCTTTAGATCTTTATCTTTCTTTCATAAAGTTCTCTCTCTCTCTTGCTCTCTCTCTCTCTCTCTCTCTCTCTCTCTCTCTCTCTCTCTCTCTCTCTCTCTCTCTCTCTCTCTCTCTCTCTCTCTCTCTCTTACTGAGTCTTAGTAGTCTTACACTAACACACACACACACACACACACACACACACACACACACACACACACACACACACACACACACACACACACACACACACAGTGAGTTGGTGTTGGTAAGATAACTGTTGCCTTTTCCTGCCCTAATTAACCTCTGTTTCTCTACAGGTGCATGTTAATTTTTTTGTCTAGAGCTAGCTTACAGTGCTAACTTTATTGCATAATTCAGTGTGTTTAGGCTGAGTCATTTCACTGTGCATGTTCTTGCAGGTTTGTGTGACTGTGAGTGTGTGAGTCTGCCTGACTGTTTGTTTGTCTTAGTCTGTTTGTAGCTAGACTGCAGACCATCGTGTTCACATGTGGAGAAAAACGTAGAGTGCAAGATCTCAGCAAATGTCCATTACCTTAATAATAATAATAAGGGTATTTATATGGCGCAAATCCTAAAATAGTTCTAAGCGCCTTACAATCAATCTTCAATATAATAATCTTCATTACAGCAACAACCTTACGCCTTATGCAATTGATGCACTTTACATTTCATTGCATTGTCGTGACAGCCTTTCCTGGCAAATTGCAGGACTTTACCCTGAGCGGCGCAAGACTAGTTTCCTGCGGCATGGACCACAGTTTGAAGATCTGGAATCTGGACACCTCAGAGATTGAAGATGTCATAGCAGAGTCCAGCAAGTTCAATCCCGCTAAAGGAAGCAAGTGAGTACAGTGGAACCCATTGGCGTAGTAGATAAAGACCTGTGCACATCTACGGTTTCTCCGTAATTTCTCCGATTTTTATATGCAGAATACGGTGCTACGGATTTTTAATTAAACTTCCAAAATTCCGATGTTTTACTCCAAAAAAAAGTTTTGTACTTTTTTTCTGTTTTAAGATGTTTTGACCATTTAGTTGGCCGTTGCGCTGAAAAGACGTTTTCCGATTTACTGGAAGCGCGCGTGTTCTCAGCATTGAGTCTTTGTTCTTAGATTTAGTTCGTCCAGCGTCTGCGTGGCAACTTGTGATTGAAGTGAAACATGGAAAAGAAAACAAGTCGCGTAAGGCGAAAATACAATATTTAGTCAAGTAGCTGTCGAACTCACAGAATGAAACTGAACGCAGTTTTTCAGCAAGACCGTATACTCGTAGCATCGTCAGTCCACCGCTCATGGCAAAGGCAGTGAAATTGACAAGAAGAGCGGGGTAGTAGTTGCGCTAAGAAGGATAGCACGCTTTTGTACCTCTCTTTGTTTTAACTTTCTGAGCGTGTTTTTAATCCAAACATATCATATCTATATGTTTTTTGAATCAGGAACCGACAAGGAATAAGATGAAAGTGTTTTTAAATTGATTTGGACAATTTAATTTTGATAATAATTTTTATATATTTAATTTTCAGAGCTTGTTTTTAATCCAAATATAACATATTTATATGTTTTTGGAATCAGCAAATGATGGAGAATAAGATAAACGTAAATTTGGATCGTTTTATAAATTTTTATTTTTTTTTACAATTTTCCGATTTTTAATGACCAAAGTCATTAATTAATTTTTAAGCCACCAAGCTGAAATGCAATACCGAAGTCCGGGCTTCGTCGGAGATTACTTGACCAAAATTTCAACCAATTTGGTTGAAAAATGAGGGCGTGACAGGGCCGCCTCAACTTTCACGAAAAGCCGGATATGACGTCATCAAAGACATTTATCAAAAAAATGAAAAAAACGTTCGGGGATTTCATACCCAGGAACTCTCATGTCAAATTTCATAAAGATCGGTCCAGTAGTTTAGTCTGAATCGCTCTACACACACACACACACACACGCACGCACACACGCACATACACCACGACCCTCGTTTCGATTCCCCCTCGATGTTAAAACATTTAGTCAAAACTTGACTAAATATAAAAAGAGTGCGAGATTCAGATAGTGAAGAGGAGACACCGGCTCTGTCACCATTCCCATTCTACTGCGTCATAGTGTTTCAGTTTGTGTGCTTTGTGACCAGAATTATGTCTTGAACTGTCGTTACAGCTTACTACTGAAACATTTTAAAAACTACTGAAATTTGGTTTGTTTACTACTGATGAGCGTTTTGAGTGTGCACAGGTCTGTGGATAAAGTGAAAAGAGACCCACAACGGCAGCGCTGACTGCCAGCACTGACACATAATGATCCAGCTGGATCTCCAAACTAACCCCATGACTCAAAACCACCTCCGGCTAGGGTGCCTCATTGATTGGGAGCTAGACCGCGACAACCATCCCTCCCTTGCGGTGGCCCTTTTCATTTTTTTCTCCTTTTTTTGTCTCTTTTTTTTACCATCTTAAGTCCGGGTCAAACCCGGGAACCTGCCCCTAATGGTTTTACCATGAGGGCGTTAAACATTACTTATCATCGTAGTGGATAAGACATCGGCCTCCTAATCGGAAGGTCGTGAGTTCAAATCGCGGCCGCCTGGTGGGCTAAGGATGGAGATTTTTCCGATCTCCCAGGTCAACTTATGTGCAGGCCTGCTAGCGCCTTATCTCCCTTCGGGTGTACACACAACCACAAGACCAAGTGTGCACGGAAAAGATCCTGTAATCCATGTCAGAGTTTGGTGGGTTATAGAAACATGAAAATACCCAGAATGTTTCCCCTGAAATCGGCGTATGCTGCCAGAATGGCAGGGAAAAATGGTCATACACGAACAAATCCACTCGTGCAAAAACATGAGTTAACGTGGGAGTTTCAGCCCATGAATGAAGTAGAAGTAGAAGTAGAAGAAGAAGAAGAAGAAGAACCCCCTTTTAAGACACACAGCTCCTGGACAAGACTTGTTCTATATAATTCACCTTTTCAGAGCGACCACCTTTCTATAAACCGGCACGGTTGGCCTAGTGGTAAGGCGTCCGCCCCGTGATCGGGAGGTCGTGGGTTCGAACCCCGGCCGGGTCCTACCTAAGACTTTAAAATTGGCAATCTAGTGGCTGCTCCGCCTGGCGTCTGGCATTATGGGGTTAGTGCTAGGACTGGTTGGTCCGGTGTCAGAATAATGTGACTGGGTGAGACATGAAGCCTGTGCTGCGACTTCTGTCTTGTGTGTGGCGCACGTTAAATGTCAAAGCAGCACCGCCCTGATATGGCCCTTCGTGGTCGGCTGGGCGTTAAGCAAACAAACAAACAAACAAACCTTTCTATAAAGAACACTTTTGATCGGTCCCTTGCATGGTGGTCGTTACAGACTGGTTTGACTGTGCATGCACATGACAAAAAAAAGTGTCACCTTGCTGAGAACACCCAAAGCTTTTTGGCTCACGTAAGTGTAGCCTATGCGATGCTAACTTTTGTCTGTCTGTGTGTGCGTGCGTGTGTGTGTGTGTGATAGAAACTTTAACATTTCCGAGTCTATGGATAAAGCTCGCATAAGAAGATTACGTCTCGGTCAAAAGTGTTTGACGTGTGTGATAGAAACTTTAACATTTGAAGACGTCACATTATGACGTAAGAGGGTTAGACGTCACGCGAAGGAATTACTGAAAGTCTCGGTCATTGTTATTGTGAGCGGGCCGAGACTAGTTGGCAGATCTAGTGTCTCGCTTTCTTGCACAGTTTCACCTATGCTTACTGTGTGTGTGTGTGTATGTGTGACGGAGTGATTGAGTTTGTGTTACTGTTTGTCGATTTCTTACGTGAGCCTTGAAGGCTTCGCCTCTTGTTACCTGTTTTATGGCCCTCGATCATTTGTTTTATTGGCTCGTTCATACTTGTTCCAGTGCTTGTGAATTATTGTGTTTACTTTTTTGTGTGTTCAATCTTTCAGACCATTTCCAACGCTAGTAAACCATTTCCCAGACTTCTCCACACGAGACATCCACAAAAACTATGTGGATTGCACACGTTGGTTGGGTAACCTCATCTTGTCAAAGGTATGTTAATTGTTAAAGTGTTAAATATCTTTAGTACACTCTTTGTCTGCAATTTATGTTCCTTATTTGGTCAAACGCATCTTTGTTAATTTCCATATAAGGTAAAAGGTGGTATGAAGCTGTGGAAAAACCCAGGAAACCATTGTGTAAATATCTGAGCATGCGCTTTGAAGAGCTAAAACATTGTGTAAATATCTGAGCATGTCTGCCGTGTGCTGACAAAACCGAGTAAGTCCACTGAAGCTACTTCCGAGAAAAACTACTTTTACTGTTTGATAAAATGTCTCAAAAGTGATGATTATCTAGATCAAACAACCGAGATAATAAGATAAATAGCATTAATTTACGTTGAAAACCCGATTTCATAATAATCTGATGGATGGTTTTGGTTTTGTTGGGCATTTTGTGGACTTACTTGGTTTTACCACTTTTCCCCCCAATATCAGATCTAACAAAAAATGCGCAGATCTAAGTTATTCTAAGCAAGCGGACTTACTTGGTTTTACCAGAATATTTGGAAGAAGAAGTGTTGTCAAGAGAAATGACAAAACAATGAAAATAACACTACGAATTTGCACAAGATAGAAAGAGAGAGAGAGAGAGAGAGAAAGAGGGGGGGGGGGGGGGGGGGGGGAGACTAGACAGGGAGTGAGAGAGAGAAGAGAGAGAGGAGAGAAAGCAGGGGGGGGGGGGGGGGGGGGGGGGGGGGGGGGGGGGGCCGAGAGCGGGAGGGAAAGATGGAGGGAGAGAGAGAAATAAAGGGAGAGAGGGAGGGAGATAGAGAGATGGAAAGAGGGGCGGAGAGAGGGAGAAAGAGAGGGAAGGTGAGAGGGAGGGGGGGGGGGGGAAGAGAGAGCTATGGAGGGAGAGATAAATGGGGAGGAAGAGAGAGATATAGGAATGGGCCGAGGGAGAGAGAGGGAGGGGGGATGGATTGAGGGATAGAGTGAGAGAGAATGGGGAAGGGAGGGAGAGAGAGGAAGAAAAGGAGGGAAGGAGGGAGGGAGAGAGGAAGGAAGAGAGAAAAAGAGAGGGAGGGAGAGACTTAGTGGGATTGAGAGAGGGAGGAAATAAGAGGGAGGGGGAGGGAGGGAGGGAAAGAAATAGTGGGATGGAGGGAGAGAGGGAGGAGGGAAAGAAATAGTGGGATGGAGGGAGGAGGGAGGGAGTGAGAGAAGGGGAGGTAGGGAGATAGGGAGGAAGATGGGGGGGGGGGGAGAGGAAGTGTGAGAGGGATGGAGGTAGGGACAGAGAGAAGAGAGGGGAGGGAGGGAGGGAAAGAGATAGTGGGATGGAAGGAGAGAGAGAGGAGGGAGGGACTGAGAGAGGGGGGGAGGGAGGAAGAGAGTAGGAGGGAGAGAGAGGGGTGGAGGGAGAGAAAGAGAGTGGGATGGAGGGGCAGAGGGGAGGGAGAGAGAGGGAAGGAGAGAGGTAGAGAAAATTCGATTGTTGGCGTTTGGGAGAGAGGGAGGACGGAATTGAAGGAGGAGGAGAGAGCGAAAGGGAAGGAGGGATAGAGAGAATGATGGAGGGAGGGAAATTGAGAGAGGGAGGAAGAGGGAGAGAGATAGCGAGAGAGGGAGGGAGGGATAGAAAGAGAGATGGAGGGAGGAATGGAAGGTGGGAGGGAGAGAGGGAGGGAGAGAGGTTGACAAGGATCGTCAGGAGAATCATATAGAGAAGAAAACTGTTTGAAATAAAACGTTATAAGGTGACGTCATACTGTTTGAAATAAAACGTCATCAGGTGACGTCATTATGTCTCGCCTTATCGAATGACGTCATTTGTGTGTTCTAAACTTTAAATGACGTCATTTGTGGGTTCTAAACTTAAAATGATGTCTTTTCTGTATGAGTCCTCTGAAAGAATTTTGAAACAACCATTGTACGAAAATTGGGAAACCCTTGGACTTTATTGGTTTTGTCAAAACATTCATGCACACTTAAAAAGTTGTTTTTGGTTGTGGACTTACCTGTTCATATCTGCTTATCTAAGCACTCTAAAAAGTAGAAATTAACACAAAAGATGCACATTGATTTCTTCTTTTTGATGAACAAAAAATATCATTTTTGAAAAAAATGGACTTACTTGGTTTTGTCAGCACACAGCAGATGTGCACTCGTGGTCAAAACTCGTTAAAATTCACTTTATGTCTAATTTTAGCTGCGCACGAATCTTCAAATACCAACGCTTGGCTTAGAAACAACAATGGCGCTCGAAAGAAAGGGAGATTTTTCACGGGTTCGAAACAAACTCTCCAGTCTAGTAACATTGGAATAATTTCATACCACCTATATTTATCATCATGGCTCTGGGAAAAATGATATTGCTTAAATTTTGCCCACTTACAACTAAAATGCCCCGAAGAAATGAAACCTTAAACGCTGTGACATTTCTGTTGGCTGCAGATTGTTTCTGCTTGTGAGATCTAAAAGCGAATAGCAATAATGATTCTGAACGATAAAGAATGAACGATAACGACAATTCCTACAACAAGCACTTTCTTTATCTATGTATCCTTATGAGTACGTGCTGCAAGAACATTTCTTTTTATTTTACGCGAGGACACCGTAAACGGTCTGTAGTTGTGAACGACGGCACTGAAATGTCGCGCGATACACATTTTCCAGGAGACCGACTTTGAAACTCGTGACGTCAAATGTTTTAAACAAATTGCAACATTTGTTTCCAAAATAAGCTTATTGTTCTGCCAGAGATACTCGCTTCACATCTCTGGTTTTAGGCCGATGTGTTGATTCTCCAGAGTGTTTCAGTGCGGTGAACTCAATATAACGTGCGAGCACAGATTAAAAGAGAAGCTGAGAAACATGACATCAAATGATCGGACTTCTTTCAAGCTCGGATGCACGAAACACATTCATTGTGTACAGACTTCCGGATCAGGCGTCGAGGCCCTGTATGGGATGTAAATAGACGCAGTGATGAGTCTCAAAACATAACAACACATGTCTGATCGCATTAAAAGTGTGTTGTTATGATTTTGGACATAAGGACTCGGCAAGCCTCGACCCCCGTAAGTGCCCCACTAAACAAAGAAAGTCTCTCGGGATTCCCAACGTTATAAATAGAACATTGTGTAATCTGTATACTTGTACTTCTTTTATCATTATTAATGGAAAATGCATTGCATTTGCAGTTTTTGTTTTGTTTTAGTGTTTTTTTGTTGTTGACTATGTTGTATGTTTGTTGTTGTTGTTGACTATGTTGTATGTTTGTTGTTGTTGACTATGTTGTATGTTTGTTTGTTGTTGACTATGTTGTATGTTTGTTGTTGTTGTTGACTATGTTGTATGTTTGTTGTTGTTGTTGACTATGTTGTATGTTTGTTGTTGTTGTTGACTATGTTGTATGTTTGTTGTTGACTATGTTGTATGTTTGTTGTTGTTGTTGACTATGTTGTATGTTTGTTTGTTGTTGTTGACTATGTTGTATGTTTGTTGTTGACTATGTTGTATGTTTGTTTGTTGTTGTTGACTATGTTGTATGTTTGTTGTTGTTGTTGACTATGTTGTATGTTTGTTGTTGTTGACTATGTTGTATGTTTGTTGTTGTTGACTATGTTGTATGTTTGTTGTTGTTGTCTATGTTGTATGTTTGTTGTTGTTGACTATGTTGTATGTTTGTTGTTGTTGACTATGTTGTATGTTTGTTGTTGACTATGTTGTATGTTTGTTGTTGTTGTTGACTATGTTGTATGTTTGTTGTTGTTGTTGACTATGTTGTATGTTTGTTGTTGTTGTTGACTATGTTGTATGTTTGTTGTTGTTGTTGACTATGTTGTATGTTTGTTGTTGTTGTTGACTATGTTGTATGTTTGTTGTTGTTGTTGACTATGTTGTATGTTTGTTGTTGTTGACTATGTTGTATGTTTGTTGTTGTTGTTGACTATGTTGTATGTTTGTTGTTGTTGTTGACTATGTTGTATGTTTGTTGTTGTTGTTGACTATGTTGTATGTTTGTTGTTGTTGACTATGTTGTATGTTTGTTGTTGTTGTTGACTATGTTGTATGTTTGTTGTTGTTGACTATGTTGTATGTTTGTTGTTGTTGACTATGTTGTATGTTTGTTGTTGTTGTTGACTATGTTGTATGTTTGTTGTTGACTATGTTGTATGTTTGTTGTTGTTGTTGACTATGTTGTATGTTTGTTGTTGTTGTTGACTATGTTGTATGTTTGTTGTTGTTGACTATGTTGTATGTTTGTTGTTGTTGACTATGTTGTATGTTTGTTGTTGTTGACTATGTTGTATGTTTGTTGTTGTTGTTGACTATGTTGTATGTTTGTTGTTGTTGACTATGTTGTATGTTTGTTGTTGTTGTTGACTATGTTGTATGTTTGTTGTTGTTGTTGACTATGTTGTATGTTTGTTGTTGTTGACTATGTTGTATGTTTGTTGTTGTTGACTATGTTGTATGTTTGTTGTTGTTGACTATGTTGTATGTTTGT
This sequence comes from Littorina saxatilis, assembly GCF_037325665.1. Classification (NCBI taxonomy): domain Eukaryota; kingdom Metazoa; phylum Mollusca; class Gastropoda; order Littorinimorpha; family Littorinidae; genus Littorina; species Littorina saxatilis. The sequence continues at coordinate 71,604,752 of NC_090247.1, forward strand.
TGTTGTTGTTGACTATGTTGTATGTTTGTTGTTGTTGTTGACTATGTTGTATGTTTGTTGTTGTTGACTATGTTGTATGTTTGTTGTTGTTGTTGACTATGTTGTATGTTTGTTGTTGACTATGTTGTATGTTTGTTGTTGACTATGTTGTATGTTTGTTGTTGTTGTTGACTATGTTGTATGTTTGTTGTTGTTGACTATGTTGTATGTTTGTTGTTGTTGTTGACTATGTTGTATGTTTGTTGTTGTTGTTGACTATGTTGTATGTTTGTTGTTGTTGTTGACTATGTTGTATGTTTGTTGTTGTTGTTAACTATGTTGTATGTTTGTTTGTATATAGGTAGAGTCCTTCCCATGAAAACAATGGCTTATTATTTTCTCAGACCTTGTTTTAGCTTTATCATTTACATGGGCGAAGGCCATCCTCCATGAAGATACACACGGACATTGAACTGCCTGGTTGCTTTCTGTGCAGAGAGGGAACGTTTGTTACGTATTAATGTTGGCAGATTGGCACTAGTTTCAGGGACCGCAACACGGTGGCCTGGTGGTAAGGCGTCTGCCCAGTGAGCGGGAGGTCGTGGGTTCGAACCCCGGCCGGGTCCTACCTAAGACTTTAAAATTGGCAATCTAGTGGCTGCTCCGCCTGACGTCTGGCATTATGGGGTTAGTGCTAGGACTGGTTGGTCCGGTGTCAGAATAATGTGACTGGGTGAGACATGAAGCCTGTGCTGCGACTTCTGTCTTGTGTGTGGCGCACGTTAAATGTCAAAGCAGCACCGCCCTGATATCACCCTTCGTGGTGGACTGGGCGTTAAGCAAACAAACAAACAAAAACTAGTTTCAGGAATTTACTTAATGCTAAAATTCCCACTCTGCACAGGAAACAGCCAGGTGTTCAGGTTGAGGGGGGGTACATTGTAAACAAGCCTGGCCAGCTCTGAGATGTTGAGCTGAATTGTTTACATAGGAAGGGGTGTGCCTTTAAGTTCTAGCTCTCATTTTTTTCTGTTTTGCCCGCCGCAGTCATGTGAGAACTGCATCGTGTGCTGGAAGCCAGGACCTTTGGATGCTGACGCAAACACATCCAGCAACAACAACAACAACAACAAACCCGACGACTCCGTCAGCGTTCTGCATCGCTTTGACTACCGCGACTGTGAGATCTGGTACATGCGCTTCTGTCTCGACTACCAGCAAAAGGTGAGATATGAGATCTAGTGCGTAGTTTTTTCTGTCTTTTTGATTTTGTTATAGAAACACGAAAATACCCAGCATGCTTCCTCCGAAAGCGGCGTATGGCTGCCTAAATGGCAGGGTAAAAACGGTCATACACGTAAAATTCCACTCGTGCAAAAACACGAATGTACGTGGGAGTTTCAGCCCACAAACGCAAAAGAAGAAGAAGTTGGCATCTTTTTTGTCTTCAAACAAATAATGAGATTTTATACATACATTTGCACTATTAGTATGTGATGGCAGCAAGCATGAAATTATATCCTTACTGTGTCGATATGTTGTCTTTAAGTTCTCATTGTGAGGATAAAACTCCATACTTTGAATTTTGTGTGTGTTTTCTTGTTGGTGTGTTCACTTGTTTGAATGGCAAAACTGAAAAAAGGGAAATAATTTTAAGGTGCAGAAATTGAGATAGGATGCATGAATGTCCAAAAACCTCTTGCTGTAACATTGCTTGTCTTGTCAGTGTAAAACTCTGAGAGATGTTGCTACCGATTGTCCTTTGAAGTTGTACAGATAGTGGTGTATGTACAGTGACCACCCCCCCCCCCCCCCCCCCCCCCCCAATTTAAGACTTCCCTCTTTTTAAGACCTTGTTTTATCAGACTTTCTGTTCATAACCTCTGTAAAATTACCCCCATTTTAAGACTCCCTCCTTTTTAAGACTTGATTGTTCTGATTTATTTTAGGTCTGAATATGGGGGTTTAACTGTACTGCTTCTTGCCGTTCACTTCTCTTGTCAAGGTCAACTCTGCAAAATGCGTCGGTTAGTGCTAAATGTAATTGTGGTTCACACTCAAGGTGAACTCTGCAAAATGTGTCGGTTAGTGCTAAATGTAATTGTGGTTCACACTCAAGGTGAACTCTGCAAAATGCGTCGGTTAGTGCTAAATGTAATTGTGGTTCACACTCAAGGTGAACTCTGCAAAATGTGTCGGTTAGTGCTAAATGTAATTGTGGTTCACACTCAAGGTGAACTCTGCAAAATGCGTCGGTTAGTGCTAAATGTAATTGTGGTTCACACTCATGGTGAACTCTGCAAAATGCGTCGGTTAGTGCTAAATGTAATTGTGGTTCACACTCAAGGTGAACTCTGCAAAATGTGTCGGTTTGTGCTAAATTTAATGGTTGTTCACACTCAAATTGAACTCTGCAAAATGTGTCGGTTAGTGCTAAATGTAATTGTGGTTCACACTCAAGGTGAACTCTGCAAAATGTGTCGGTTAGTGCTAAATGTAATTGTGGTTCACACTCAAGGTGAACTCTGCAAAATGTGTCGGTTAGTACAGTGGTACCTGCGATGAAAGGACACCCTTGGGACCAGCATGTCCCTACATTGCAGGTGGCCTGTCATGACAGGTATACTTTGGTAGAGACAATAGACAGAATGTGTCCTGTTAAGGGAGGTGTCCTCTTATTAGAGGGGCCACACATCACAGGTACCACTGTACTAAATGTAATGGTTGTTGACACAGATGATGGCCCTGGGAAACCAAGTGGGACGTATCTTCCTCTGGGATCTGGATGTGGAGGACCCTGCTCAAACAAAGTGAGTTTTTTTAATTGTATCTGTCCTTCTCTCAGAAGGAATTCACACTTTAGCGTTGGGAGATATTGTGTGATCGTGCTACTCAGTTGTTTTGTAAACCAATGTTCGACACCCGCTCTGGCCGAATACAAATTCCCGATTCTTTTGAGCGTTCACCAGGCCACCAGCTCAGCACATTCCAATTTCTTTCTGTGCTTCAGGCATGGGAATTGTCCGCCGAATGGCAAATTTCCGCCGAATTGTTTTTTGGAGAGAAAACAATTTCGGGGGGCATGCTATTACTTTGCTATTACTTCCATATTTTCAGTCTTTTTGACTTTTCAATTCCCATGTCTGGTGCTTTCAGGTTCACCAAGCTGATGCATCCTAAGTGTGGGACCGCCATCAGACAGACAGCCTTCTCCAAAGACGGCAACACTCTATTGGCCGTCAGCGATGATGCCTGTATTTGGAGATGGGATCGGGTCAAATGAAATCCACAGCCGGCCATCCTTGTGTCAGGATTCTGATTGACGTCATTTTGCTGTTGTATGTCATCTTCAGGAAAAACGATACAGTGTAATCCCCCATTTAAATCTTCATTGGAACCCCATTTCAAGACCTAAAAAAAAAAAAAATCTGAGAAAATCCGGTCTTAAAAAGGAGGGAGTCTTCAAATGGGGGTAAATTTGCAGAGGTTATGAACAGAAAGTCTGAAAAGTTTGTTTGTTTGTTTGTTCGTTCATGGGCTGAAACTCCCACGGCTTTTACGTGTATGACCGTTTTTACCCCGCCATTTAGGCAGCCATACGCCGCTTTTGGAGGAAGCATGCTGGGTATTTTCGTGTTTCTATAACCCACCGAACTCTGACATGGATTACAGGATCTTTTTCGTGCGCACTTGGTCTTGTGCTTGCGTGTACACACGGGGGTGTTCGGACACCGAGGAGAGTCTGCACACAAAGTTGACTGAGAAATAAATCTCTCGCAGAACGTGGGGGACGAACTCACGCTGACAGCGGCCAACTGGATACAAATCCAGCGCGCTACCGACTGAGCTACATCCCCGCTCAAAGGAGCAATAATCACATGGTATTGTTTGGCTCTGGAACTTTTTCAGACCCCCACATCCACTCGCATTTATGACTTGGCAAGATTTTTAAAATTGTGTGTCATTATTGTGTTATGTGTCACAAGTTTATCCATTGTTACCTCTGTTTAAGTCATGTGTCATTTCCTGTGTCACCTTTTTGTCATCTGTAAAACATTGTCACCTACATTTTATGTGTTGTCTTAATATCATTTATCATCTGCATGAACTTTATTTTGTCTTTTAACTGTAACATAACCATGCCGTTTTACTGTAAGGTGTTATTCTGGTTCACTGTTTTATCCTTATTCCATGACTGTGTCACTGACAAATCTCTCCCCTGTTTCTTTCACATGAGAATGGATAGCGACTAGCTTCTCACTACAGCGAGAGTGAATATGAAACGGTTTGATGGCTAGCTACGAAGAATGAGCGCTTCTGGGGTGATAACGCAAGACAACTCCTGTGATCTTGCCGTGAGGTGGCGCCAGTTACCAGCTGAAAGAAAGAAGGGGCATAACCTCACCAGAACCGACCATTGTCTGTTTATAGTATAAAATGCACGACTTGCACATGAACTATTACCAAACCGATATGCTATTTGGGACCAATGCAAGTTTTTTTTTTCCTTTCTCGTGTGATCTTGCCGTGAGGTGGCGCCAGTTACCAGCCGAAAGAAAGAAGGGGGCATAACCTCATCAGAACCGCCCATTAAACACCATTGGTTAATACCAAAACAAACAAGGTCGTCTGCACTGTTCGGTAAATGGACATAAAGAGCAAATTGGATTGGCAGCAGTGCGGCGGCCACTTTTTCTCGCATAGCAAGCACCTCCAAGGCATGCTTGCGTTCTCTCGCCAAGTCCTAGCGGCGAGATTTGCCCAAGAAACGGTACTTCCTCGCTCCACTTTCTTCACTCGGTAATTCTCACGTCAAAGAAACGGGGGTCAGGTCATCACGTCCTCTGATCGTCAATCAGTGATCATTGACTTTTATTTTATTTTATTTTATAAGATACATTGTATTATCTTGAAATATGCCATGCCTCCTTGTAATGAAGTCTCATTCGTGAATTTGTTTTGTTTTGTCAGTGGCAATCTCGTCGAGTTCGAGCTAATCATCGCCAGTCATCACAACAAGACTTTTGTATCTTTAGATATGTCCATTGTATCTACCTGCAGTGTTCATTGACTAGCTTAATAATAATATATATAGGATTTTCTCAAATCATTAATACATCATCCTCAATACACCCAAAAACACACACCCCCCAAAAATTTGTTTTTGAGTCACTGCCATCTGCCTCTTGTTTCAAATGTAAATACAAACAAGATGGAATATCTCCGCAAATGTATGTAAATAAAATATGTTAACAAAAATATTTGTCTTTGTTGTTGATGGGGATATGAATAGCACATTCTTCTGACTTTTTTTTTAAAGTGTTGTTGTGGGTGTGTGTGAGACTTCACACAAATTGGTAGGTGCAGTAACCGTTGATCCGAGTCATTTTTGACTCACATGCGAAGCAAAAGTGAGTCTATGTACTCACCCGAGTCGTCCGTCCGTCCGTCCGTCCGTCCGGAAAACTTTAACGTTGGATATTTCTTGGACACTATTCAGTCTATCAGTACCAAATTTGGCAAGATGGTGTATGATGACAAGGCCCCAAAAAACATACATAGCATCTTGACCTTGCTTCAAGGTCAAGGTCGCAGGGGCCATAAATGTTGCCTAAAAAACAGCTATTTTTCACATTTTTCCCATTTTCTCTGAAGTTTTTGAGATTGAATACCTCACCTATATATGATATATAGGGTAAAGTAAGCCCCATCTTTTGATACCAGTTTGGTTTACCTTGCTTCAAGGTCAAGGTCACAGGAGCTCTTCAAAGTTGGATTGTATACATATTTTGAAGTGACCTTGACCCTGAACTATGGAAGATAACTGTTTCAAACTTAAAAATTATGTGGGGCACATGTTATGCTTTCATCATGAGACACATTTGGTCACATATGATCAAGGTCAAGGTCACTTTGACCCTTATGAAATGTGACCAAAATAAGGTAGTGAACCACTAAAAGTGACCATATCTCATGGTAGAAAGAGCCAATAAGCACCATTGTACTTCCTATGTCTTGAATTAACAGCTTTGTGTTGCATGACCTTGGATGACCTTGACCTTGGGTCAAGGTCACATGTATTTTGGTAGGAAAAATGTATAAAGCATGTGAGTCGTATGGGCTTTGCCCTTCTTGTTTTATTTTATTTTACAAACGTTTTGCTTGGCAACTTACAAACACAAGCGCACTGTCTGTCTTTTAATTAACCCTTGGGCTAGTTGTCGCGCTACTTTACGTATACTGTCACCTAGTTGTCAGGACATATGTCGCGCGCGCTACTGGCTCAGTCTGTTTGGTCGGTTCTGATTACCTCCCATGGATGCGAAAACCTATATGACCGTTTTATTTTGTCTATAATCAATTGGTGTGTGTGTGTGTGAGAGAGAGAGAGAGTCTGTGTGTATGTGTCTGTCTGCCGTCTATGTGTGGGTGGAGGGGGTATACGAGTGGGTGTGTGTGAGAGAGAGTGCGTGTGTGTGTGTACGTGTCTCTCCGCTCGCTGAATTGATTTAGCAAAGTTACCAACGTGCCACTTACGTTAACTTTCTCCTTTAGTTTCGCAGCAAATAGCAAAATTATTTGATGTCAGAATACAGAGAGCTGGCAAAACCGCCGCCGCCAGATAAGTTTCTTAAAACGGTCGATCGTAAGTTGAGTGATTGAGTTTGTTGGGGAAAAATGTTATAAGATGTTTCTTGTTGGTCCGAGGGGACCATATCGTCTTTTGTTATAAATGTTTTAACATAGACGGTGGTCGTGGTAAGTGTGGTTGTGTGTGTGTGTGTGTCAGTGTGTGTGTCTGTGTCTGTGTGTGTGTGTGTCTCTGTGTGTGTGTGTGTGTGTGTCTCTGTGTGTGTGTGTGTCTGTCTGTGTGTCTGTGTGTGTGTTTGTGTAGAGCAATTTAGAGAAAACTACTGGACCGGGCCGATCTTCATGAAACTTTACATCAGAGTTGCTGAGAATGATGTCCCCAGACATTTTTTTCTCTCGATAAATGTCTTTGATGACGTCATATCCGGCTTTTTGTGAAAGTTGAGGCGGCACTGTCACACACACAAACAAGAAGACATCAATTTAAGGGGAGATGAAAATGTCACAGAGGCTCCGTAATCTGCACAATGAAGAGTTGTTTCCCTTAGTCTGCGTGTCGTCAACAAATGTATCATCATTAAAAGTTTTTTCCACGCGTTCTCTCCGATCTCCCTTTCGACATGTCCGACTCGTTGCTGCCATAAATCTCTTTAGAGTATGTATAGAAAGTGTGTCTGTGTGCGCCGCGTGTGTGTGTGTGTGTTTGTGTGTGCCTGACAAAATAATATAAGGCAAATTACTTGATAAGGCCTTGTTATTATTGCTAACCATAATAACAACACATACACGGACACACACACACACACACACACACACACACTCAAATACACACTCACACACACAAACATACACACACACACACACACAAACATACACACACACACCACACACAAACATACACACACACACACACTCAAATACACACACACTCACACACACGGCACACACACATACACACACACACACCACACACAAACATATAGTTATACACACACACACACCATCACGCACACACATACACACACACACACACACACACACGCAGAAATGTGTGCGCCCGAGAAAGGCAAAATAAATTAACAAGAGACAAGATCTGGCAAAGGATGGATAATCAAAACTTGACTAAATGTAAAAACAAAGAACGGAGAACTTGGAGAGTGTCAAGTTATCGATACATGTACAGTCACATTATTTGTTGTAAAAGATACGATAAAGGTGTCACATTACGATAAAGGTGTCACTACGATAAAGGTGTCACTACGATAAAGGTGTCACATTACGATAAAGGTGTCACATTACGATAAAGGTGTCACATTACGATAAAGGTGTCACATTACGATAAAGGTGTCACATTACAATAAAGGTGTCACATTACGATAAAGGTGTCACATTATGATAAAGGTGTCACATTATGCAAACTAATTAAGACAACTAAATATGTTGCTGTGTAAAACCAGAGGTCAAACAAATACACTTTCATAATTGAGTTTCGAATTATAAATACAATTATATAATAAAATATTTAAAAAAAAAGGTGTGTATAGTCTTCTTAGTATAAAAACAAATGTCTTAAAATTATGAAAGTCAGTTTTAAGTTGAAGATGTATATAATAAATGAAAAAGTTTGTGTACAATAAAAGATACACATTAAAATAACAGTCAAATTGTGAGGTTTTTTTAATTGTTGCAAAAGTAAGTAAGAGTAATACCTAATATACTGGACTCGCAACGAAATATACAAACAAATGACAATGAACAACGTTTCGACCTATAAGGTCTTCAACAGGTTAAAAAAAATGAAAACAACAATACAAATATCAAAACGACTTATCAGCAAAAGTAAGTGTCAAATTACAGATAAATAAAAGTTTTCAGTACCAAGATTGGAAAAAATGAATGTAAATGTACAGAAGAAAAGGAACAGAATGTTTTGAATAAATAAAAAGGTGAGTGTCGAATTAGTGGAAGGGACTCCCCCGCCATGTCAGTTGCGAGGAGATTGCTGAGTTGCTTTAGTCTCAAACAGCTAAAGACCCAACCACTGCGGCTCACCCGTTCACTAGGGCTGAATTTTCTCCTCATATACCTACCACTGCGTGGTGCAATACCTTCTGCTATACTCGTGAGGAATGATAGATAAACAAAAACAAAACAAAAAGAAATTGTGACAGATTATGGATGAAAATAAAAACAAAACATGGAGAAGAATAGTGTCAAATTATAGATATAATGGAAACAATCTATTTTGAAAAGACTTGATATAGATGTAATATTGTAGATTCAAATAGTCAATTAAGAATGACTGTCAGTGACAAATCAAAGGAAAATCAATAAACAACAAATTTGAAGATCGGGGTCAATTTAATAGTACATGTATAAGAAGAGACAAACGTAAAGTTCAAATTTATTTTCAGTGTTGAAAAGACAAACACATTAAAAATAAAATTAAAAGGTGAGTGTTTAATTAGTGGGCGGGACTCCAAGATTCTGGATTAATACAAATTTAAAAAACAGGAAGAAAGAGAATGTCAAATCATAGATACAATTAAAAAAAAAGAAGCTATTTAAAAAAATTGATACAAGTGTTATATCATAGATTCTAATAAAGACAATTAAAAATGACTGTCAAATCAAAGGTAACACTAATGAACATCAAATTTCACTTAAAAAGATCTAAACATTTAAAAATGACAAAATTAAAGTTAGAATTTTTTTCTCCCGAAAAGACTAATAAAAATAAAAAGGTGAGTGTCGAATTAGTAGAAGGGACTCCCCCGCCTAGCACTTCACAAGTGTCAGTTGCGAGGAGATTGCTGAGTTGCTTTAGTCTCAAACAGCTAAAGACCCAACCACTGCGGCTCACCCGTTCACTAGGGCTGACTTTTCTCCACATATACCTACCACTGTGTGGTGCAATAACTTCAGCTATGAATAGAATGCGTCAATAGCTAAAAATAGGTCTGTGACAAGCTTGTTTGTATAGAGCGACATGTGACAGGCGCCGCACATCATTAACATTTCTAGCAGTGTTTAGTAAAATGTTAGTGATTGTATGGATGATAGTTTAGTTCATCGTTTCTATCAATGTTTGGTTAAAAAAAAACTAAAATTAGTGTATCTAAATTAGTGTATGATAATAGATAGCGATAGTTCATTGCTTTATCTGTGTTTAGTGACATGAAAGTGAATGATAGTAAAGCTCATTGTTTTTATCAGTGTTAAGTAAAATGTCATTGTATGATATCATTGTTTATCTATTTCACCAGTGTTTAGTAACATGTAAGAGTATAACAGTAGAAATAATCGTTTGTATCACTGTTCAGTTACATGTTACTGTATGTCAGCAGAATTCATCATTTTCAGTAGTGTTTAGTAAACGGTAATGTATGATATTATAGGAAATACGTTTTTACCAACACGTATATTAAGTCTACCAGTGTTTGGTAAATGTGAGTCTATGAAATCGTTTTTATCAATATTTAGTAAACAAATAAAAATAAAAAACGGTCGTGTAGATTGTATTATTTATTGTTGTAATGAGTGTTTGGTCACATATCTGTGTATGGTAGCAAAGTACGTCGTGTATCGTTTTTATCTTTGTTTGGTGGTTTCTTTTTTGTTTTATTTATTTAAGCGATAGTGTATGAAAGTATAATTATCCGATTTTGTCGATTTCGAATCACATAGTTGACATTACTGTAGATACAAAATAAGAATATTTAAAAGCAGAGTTTCAAATCAAAAGTAAAACTTTTTTGGATAATTAATTGACAAAATCAAGCCGGGTCGATTGACTGCATCTATATACAAAATGTTTGTCAATAATCAAGTTTAGAAATAAAATAAAATTATCGAGAAAAAAAAGGTGAGTGTCGAATTAGTGGAAGGGGCTCCCCCGACATAGCAGACGAGGAGATTGCTGAGTTGCTTTAGTCTCAAACAGCTAAAGACCCAACCACTGCGGCTCACCCGTTCACTAGGGCTGAATTTTCTCCACATATACCTACCACTGTGTGGTGCAATACCTTCAGGAACATGAATAACTATGCGTGTCAAATGAAAGATAGACAACACACATACACACACACACACACACACACACACACACACACACACACACACACACACACACACACACACACACACACACACGCACACACACACACACACACACGCACACACACACACACACACACACACACGCACACACACACACACTGACACATACTCCTCCTTCTTCTTCTTCTTCTTCTTCTTCTTCTTCTTCTTCAGCGTTCGACGACACATACTCCGAAATCGGATCAAATTATCGATAAAATAAGCCTATGTAAACAAAACACGGAGATGTCAAATCATACAATCAACATTTCTTATTTGATAAGGTGTCATATTATAGATATAGTAAAGATAACTAAATATTACTGTCATATCAAAGGTAAATCTATAAACAACAAATTTCAATTAAGAAGATCTGGGTCAATTTATAAATAATCATAAGAAATTACAAAAATGAGGTTCGACAAATTCTTTTTGTTTCAACAAGAGTAAAAAAATATATTAAATAAAAATAAAAAGGTGAGTGTCGAATTTGTGGAAGGGACTCCCCCGCCATGTCAGTCGAGGAGATTGCTGAGTTGCTTTAGTCTCAAACAGCTAAAGACCCAACCACTGCGGCTCACCCGTTCACTAGGGCTGACTTTTCTCCTCATATACCTACCACTGCGTGGTGCAATACCTTCAGCTATATAGTTATAAAATGTGTCAGTAGCTAAAAATAGGTCTGTGACACGCTTGTTTGTATTAAGCGACATGTGACAGGCGCCGCACATCATTAACATTTCTAGCAGTGTTTAGTAAGATGTTAGTGATTGTATGGATGATAGTATAGTTCATCGTTTCTATCAATGTTTGGTAAAAACAAATTAGTGTATAATAATATATAGAGATAGCTTATTGTTTTATCTGTGAATAATAACATGTAAGTGAATGATAGTTTTGCTCATTGTTTTATCAGTGTTAAGCAAAATGTCTATCAGTGTTTAGAAAGTGTTAGTCTATGAAATTGTTCCTATACGTATTTAGTTAAAAGATGAAAATAAAAAGGGGGGTGTAGATTGTATTGTTTATTGTGTTAATCAGTGATTAGTAAAATGTCAGTGTATTATTGCATAGTATGTCGTGTATAGTTTTTTCTCTGTTTGCCTTTTGGTTTCGTTTATTTAAATGATAATATTAATGTATGAAAGTACATGTATAATAAGCCGATTTTGTCGATTTCTTCAAAGTCGATATTTGAATCACAAAGGCGACATCATTGTAGATACAAATTCAGAATATTTCAAACCAGTGTGTCAAATCAAAGGAAAACTCATTTTAAAACATAATTGTGTAAATCAGGGTTAACTAATGGACTGTTTATAAAACCCAAAAACAACAATCAAATTGAAAAAGAAGATAAAAGTTTCAACAACAAAAATAAAAAGGTGAGTGTCGAATTAGTGGAAGGGACTCCCCCGACATGTCAGACGATGAGATTGCTGAGTTGCTTTAGTCTCAAACAGCTAAAGACCCAACCACTGCGGCTCACCCGTTCACTTAAGCTGACGTTTCTCCTGATATACACACCACTGTGTGGTGCAATGCCTTGATGTATGCGCATGATGAATGATAGATAAACAAAACAGAACAACACCAAACTAAAACAAGTAGTGTCTGATTATAGATTTTTTTTAAACACGAAGAAGGAGAGTATTAAATTTCAAAAAAACAAGTCGCGTAAGGCGAAAATACAACATTTAGTCAAGTAGCTGTCGAACTCACAGAATGAAACTGAACGCAATGCAATTTTTCAGCAAGACCGTATACTCGTGGCATCGTTTGTCCACCGCTCATGGCAAAGGCAGTGAAATTGACAAGAAGAGCGGGGTAGTAGTTGCGCTGAGAAGGATAGCACGCTTTTCTGTACCTCTCTTCGTTTTAACTTTCTGAGCGTGTTTTTAATCCAAACATATCATATCTATATGTTTTTGGAATCAGGAACCGACAAGGAATAAGATGAAAGTGTTTTTAAATTGATTTTGAAAATTTAATTTTGCAAATAATTTTTATATTTTTAATTTTCAGAGCGTGTTTTTAATCCATATATAACATATTTATATGTTTTTGGAATCAGAAAATGATGGAAAATAAGATGAACGTAAATTTGGATCGTTTTATAATTTTTTATTTTTTTTTTACAATTTTCAGATTTTTAATGACCAAAATCATTAATTAATTTTTAAGCCACCAAGCTGAAATACAATACCGAAGTCCGGGCTTTGTCGAACATTACTTGACCAAAATTTCAACCAATTTGGTTGAAAAATGAGGGCGTGACAGGGCCGCTTCAACTTTTACAAAAAGCCGGATATGACGTCATCAAAGGTATTTATCGAAAAAAAGAAAAAAAAATGTTCGGGGGTATTAATCCCAGGAACTCTCCTGTAAAATTTCATAAAGATCGGTCCAGTAGTTTGGTCGGAATCGCTATACACGCACGCACGCACACACACACACACATACACACACACACACACACATACACCACGACCCTCGTCTCGATTCCCCCCTCTATGTTAAAACATTTAGTCATAACTTGACTAAATGTAAAAAGGAAGCTATTTTAAAAGACTTGATAAAGGTGTTATATTATAGATTCAATACAGACAATAAGAAATTACTGTCAAATCAAAGATTTCACTAATAAACAACAAATATCAATTCAGAAGATCGGGGTCAATTAATGATTATAAGAAATGACAAAATTAAAGATTGATTACTATTTTGAAAAGACTAAAAATTAAATTAAAAAGGTAAGTGTCGAATTAGTAGAAGGGACTCCCCCGACATAGCAGACAAGGAGATTGCTGAGTTGCTTTAGTCTCAAACAGCTAAAGACCCAACCACTGCGGCTCACCCGTTCACTAGTTTATACTACATTGGGGTGTGCACGTTAAAGATCCCACGATTGACAAAAGGGTCTTTCCTGGCAAAATTGTATAGGCATAGATAAAAATGTCCACCAAAATACCCGTGTGACTTGGAATGATAGGCCGTGAAAAGTAGGATATGCGCCGAAATGGCTGCGATCTGCTGGCCTATGTGAATGCGTGATGTATTCTGTAAAACAAAATTCCATCTCACACGGCATCAATAAATCCCTGCGCCTTGAATATGTGCGCGATATAAATTGCATAACAAAATGTAAAACAAAATAAAAAATAAATCCCTGCGCTTAGAACTGTACCCACGGAACACGCGCGATATAAGCCTCATATTGATTGATTGATTGACCCGTTCACTAGGGCTGACTTTTCTCCTCATATAGGCTACCTACCATTGTGTGATGCAATATCTTGAGGTATACGCCTATCAAATTAGAGATAACAAAAATTAAAACAAATAGCGTCAAATTATAGAAACAAACATGAACAAAACACGAAGAAGGAGAGTGTCAAGTTGTACATTTTATACAATTAATTTTGTTCTAAAGATGTGATAACTGATATATTATACTTGTTCATACAAATTAAGACAATTTAAAACAAGAGGCGAAGCCTTCAAGGCTCACATAAGAACTCGACAAACAGTAACACAAACTCAATCACTTCGTCGCACATACACACACACACACACACACACACACACACACACACACACACACACACACACACACACACACACACACACACACACACACACACACACAGTAAGCATCTAGGTGAAACTGTGCAAGAAAGCGAGACCCTGGATCTGCCAAGTAGTCTCGGCCCGCTCACAATAACAATGACCGAGACGTTCAGTAATTCCTTTGCGTGACGTCTAACCCTCTTACGTCATAATGTGACGTCTTCAAATAGTTTCTATCACACACGTCAAACACTTTTGACCGAGACTGACGTAATCCATAGACTCGGAAATGTTAAAGTTTCTATCACACACACACACACACACGCACGCACGCACGCACGCACGCACAGACAGACAAAGTTTATCATCGCATAGGCTACACTTACGTGAGCCAACCAGTGTGTCAAATCAAAGGTAAAGCTAATTACAAAAATTATTGAGGAAATCATGGTCGATGGACTGTAAAGCAAAATTGACAATAATCAAATTTGAAAAGAAGATTAAAGTTTCAAACAGCTAAAGACCCAACCAAAAGGGCTGACTTTTCTCCACATAATTATACCTACCAGTGCGTGGTGCAATGCCTTCAGGTATGCGCCTATCAAATAAGAGATAACCAAAAATAAAACAAATAGCGTCAAATTATAAATACAAATATGCTCACACACACACACACACACACACACACACACACACACACACACACACACACACACACACACACACACACACACACACACACATATATATATATATATATACACACACACAAACACAATCACGACCTTCCGATTAGGATATTTTTTACCTACAATTTGACGCTATTTCTTTTATTTTTT
The DNA here is from genome assembly GCF_037325665.1 of Littorina saxatilis. NCBI lineage: Eukaryota > Metazoa > Mollusca > Gastropoda > Littorinimorpha > Littorinidae > Littorina > Littorina saxatilis. Next base: position 71,619,829 of record NC_090247.1, read on the forward strand.
GTTATCTCTTATTTGATAGGCGTATACCTCAAGGTATTGCACCACACAGTGGTAGCTAGGTATATATGTCGAGAAAAGTCAGCCCTAGTGAACGGGTGAGCCGCAGTGGTTGGGTCTTTAGCTGTTTGAGACTAAAGCAACTCAGCAATCTCCTCGCCTGCTATGTCGGGGGAGCCCCTTCCACTAATTCGACACTTACCTTTTTAATTTAATTTTTAATCTTTTCGAAATCGGCTGATTATACTTTCATACACTATCGTTTTAAATAAACGAAACAAAATAGCAGACGACCAACAAAGAAAACACGATACACGACGAACTATGCTATCACACCCTGACATTTGAATAAACACTAATTAAAACAACAAATAATACAATCTACACGACCTTTTTTTTTATTTTATTTTTAACTTTAAACTGACAGAAATGAGTTTTATAGACTAACATTGATAAAACACTGGTAGACTTAATATACGTGTTGGTAAAAATGTATTACCTATACTATCCTAAATTAACAGTTTACTTAACACTACAAAAAATGATGAATTCTGCTACCTTACAGTAACATGTAACTGAACAGTGATACAAACGATGAATTCTACTGTTATACACTTACATGTTACTTAACTCTGGTAAAGGGGGATAAGGCACTAGCAGGTCTGCACATAAGTTGACCTGGGAGATCGGAAAAATCTCCACCCTGAACCCACCAGGTGGCAGCGGCCAGGATTTGAACTCACGACCTTCCGATTAGGCACTACACCACTGCGCCCGTCTTTGCGTATTAATTTTTGATTTGTGGGGGTGTCTGTGTTGTAGGTTCCACTGTATCGACACTACATCATGTAAACTCAATCTGTTTTCTGAATAAGGTAGGGAAATAAATGGCCTTTTTAGTTATATAATTGGTTTTACGATAAACGGCCTCATAAAAAAATCTACCCTCAAACGCATCTGCCTAGTTTATTTTTTATGACGGGTAGTGTAAATTCGAACTAGCATTGTCACGGATACACTGAAGGTAAGTTCTTGTTCTACGTTTAAACCACTTTTGTTTCAGACACAGAGCACGCAAGTTCTTGTTCTGAATTCGAACTTCAACTGTTTCAGATTCACTGAAGGTTCATGTTCTACGTTCCAACCAGCACTGTGTAAGACACACAGAAGTCAAGTCCTTTTCTTGCATTCGAAGAAAAATTGTTTCTTACGTACGTATCTACATTGAAAGCAAGTTTTAGTTCGACATTCAAACTAGTATTGTGTCAGATATACTAAAGGCTAGTTCTGGTTCTACATTCAAGCCAGTAATATGTCAGACACAATAAAGAAAAGGTGTTGTTCAATTTGCGCACCACTATTGTTTCAGACTCATTGAAGTCAAGTTTTTTGTCCACATTCGCACTGCTATTGCTTCAGATACACAAGTTCTTGTTCTACATTCGAACCACTATTTTTTCACACTCATCGAAGTCGCTTTGACAAATGAGTGTTGTGCGGTCTACATCTGAGAAAATGCCTTCCGGAACCTCCTCCTCCGGTTGATCCATCACAGCCTGCTGGGTCTGCACAAGGTTTGTGAGTTCAATAGGAGATAGGAGTCCGTCTCGCAGCCAAATACTAACTTGATCCTTTGCAGTTACTTTTGTCTTTGTCAGCCTTGCCAGATCTTGCGCAAACACACGTCCTTGTTCTAGCGAGCGAACATTAGGTTCCTGTGGGGAAATCTGTCTTTTGTCCAACATAATGCTGACCTGTCCCGCTTGGCTTTGTTCCACTGTTGCAGAATCTTGCGGAGACACACGCCCTTGTTCGAGGCAAGGATCTATATAATCCTGCAGGAAAAGATTGCCGTTTGCAATCCATGCTTTGATCACTGTCTGTGTCATCCCTTGGCTTTGTGTCACTGTTGCAAGATCGTGTGGAGACACACGCCCTTCTCGCAGCCAGCTGTTTATCTGTTTCCGCGGAGATAGTGCTTCCCTTTTCAGCCATTCACTGATCAGTTCCTGTACAATCTCCTCATCTTGTGTCTCTGTTGCAAGCTGTCGTGTAGACACCATTCCCTCTTTCAGCCAGCTCCTTATTTGTTCCTGTGGGTACCGTGCCTCCTTTTCCAGCCATAGGCTGACCAGCTCCTTCGCCATCTCCTTGCCCTCGAGCAGTGTGGCCACTTTTTGTGGAGATAACACGCCGTCTTTAAGCCAGGTAGTCAAGTGCCTCATAGCGCTGAGACTGCTGTGTGTGATAGCGGTCTGCCTCAGCTCTGACTGCAACTGTTCCACCATGCGAGCCTTGGCTGCCTTGCGCCGCTTCTCCCTGACGACGTTCAAGGTGTAGAGGAAAGGGTTGAGCGCAGAGTTGAAGGGTAGCACGAAGATGGCCACGTAGACGCTGATGTCGGGGGATATGTGAATTCCAAGTAACGCCACAACGCCCAGCACGCCGATGGGGAACCAGCAGAGAAAGTCCGACACGACCACGGCAAGCAGGCGGCGGGCGATGACGGCTTCCTTAGACCTGGCGGTCGTGTTGTCAGAAGACATGGAGTTGGCTCGCACCGACAGGTAGATGGCCACCTGGCCCGCCGCGATCAGCAGAAAGAGGACAAAGTTCAGCAGGATGACCACGCTGAAGGAGTACGTATATCCATCAGACCTTTTCTCCCCGGCAAAAGGCAGCGGGAAGCACAAGCCGGTCTGACTGTAGAAGTCCCACTGTGACGTCACGGGCAGCAAAGGGACCGTGGCCAGTACGACACCCGTCACCCAGGCGACCCCACTGGCAACGAGAGCAGAGCGGCGTCGGAAGTGATACCTGCTGAAGGGAAAGCGCAGCACGAGGAATCGATCAACCGTGATGAGAAGGATGAAGAAGGCAGAGACTTCGCTGGACAGCAAGGACAGAAAACCCGCCGCCTGGCATGCCGCAGACGTTCTCCAGCCACGGTCTTGGTGCGCATACCGTCCCCGGAACAAGCTGTCAGCCACGCCCACAATGGCCAGGTACACGCCCATAAGGAAGTCGGCCAGGCTGAGATTGGTGACGAACACGCTGAACCCCGAGTGGAAGGACTCGGAACGAAGCAAGAATCTTGCCAAACAGCTGCCAGCGTTACCCACCAGGGCGCACAATGCCATGACCCAAATGGCTGTGCGGAACAGTTCAGATCGCAATAGGTCATCACACGAAGCCACCTTGTCCCCGGGTGCGTGGCATCTGCTTAGCTGGAACCCCTCCGGTAGGGAGGACCTGCAGCACGCTTTGAAGTCATCGGCCCAGACTTCAGCCAGATATTTTAGACCTAGCAGGGAAGGGTAGGGCTCCAGCTTAAGTCCCCTCATATCAAGAATCTTAAGTTCATTCGTGAAATCGAAAGCATTTGAAGTAATATTTTTTATACCGCTTCCCGATAAGTTTAACTCGTTTAGGTTTGGGAATATTTTAAACGGTTCCCCATCGTATTTGGACAGTTCTGTGTGTGAAAGATCTAGTGTGTGCAACTTGGTACTTTGGTCTTTAACGGATCCTGCAACCAACTCTGTCAATGGATTTCCTGACAATATAAGAATACGAAGATTTTTCAACTGCAACAAGGTATCCATTTTCACAGAGACAAGTTCATTGGAGGATAAGTCGAGTTCCGTAAGATTTGGAATGTACCCATGGCTCAGCTCCGACATATTACAATGTGAAAGACGCAGAACCACAAGGTACCGAAGGCAGTGAGTGCTCAGATCGACTCTTGAAATACTAGTGCCGCTTATCTCAAGGTAGTGAGGAGACTGTGTGTCGTTTAGCACGGAAGAATTGCTGCAAATAAAAACTAATCCTCGGCAGTAGCAGCCAGGAGGACACTTCACGTCGCACATCAGCTCATCGTCTCCGTGCGGACACTGACAAATCTCATCACAAACATGAAGAGGGTGAAGACAGATGTTGGACCCTCTACATCGGAAGAACCCAGGGCAGAGTTTGACAACATCGCAGCCAGTAGCTTCATCCTCGTGTTCTTTGCAGTCGTCGACTTCATTGCAGCGCAGATACACAGGCAAGCAGTTATCGTCGCTACAGCGAAAGTGTGTGTCACTGCAATTATTCTTTTGTGCAGTGACGTTGTAACGCCCGTCGGTTTGAAAGTCAACGATAAAAGGAGGGTCAATCGATTTTGGGAAGAAAACACCAAGGAAACGAAGTTGAGCAAGGCCACCCCGCTGGAGCATATCATCGCAGGAGCGGTCATCTGAGGAATACTGTCCACTGTTGCAAGAACTTCGATTACATGTATCACGATGACAGGCGCAAAAAGACTCGTCTGATCCGTCCGGGCAGTCGCGAAAATCATCACAGACCAGTGAGTAATGTACACACTTGTTTAGGCTTTGATGGCATCGGAACAGTGGGAATGATAAACCATTGACAGTCTCCGAGCATGTCATATTTGACATGTTGAAGCAGTGACTGTCTGGGTCATGTTCAAGGAAGTTAAGAACTCGGTGACGGGAAGGACAAAGAACAGTCTCTACCTTGAAAGCACGCAAGGGGCTGTTGATGGCGAGTGTCGGAATTGGCAGCGTATTCGTATAGTTGGGGGACTCTTTGGAGAGTTGGCATACCACACGGGCATCGATGGCCTTATTGCAGAGGACTGTGATGAAACCAAATTCAAAGGTGTAAGTAAAACATGCAGGAAACAGATCAGTCCGACTCCCGTAATAGAAGTTAGCCGTTTGTACATTAAATGCTGTAGTGTTTGTTGACCACTCCCACATATTATCGTAGAGGCTCTGCAGTCGCGAAGCATTTCGAGTTGTGCGTAGACCAAGGTGGAACACAAGGCTGGTATTTTTAGCATAAAATTCACTGAGGTTTCTTATTGTTTGAGTGAATTCTGTTGAGTCAAGGGAAATCAAAATCTGGTTGTGTTTTCTGCATTTTGCTTCTGCGTCTTCCCAAGTTATGGTATTTTTATTTCTAGGCATACTGGAGAGGCAAAAGTTTCCAACGTCAATCATACCTGGGCACTTGTCACTTGTGTAGGTGCAGTTCAGCTCATCCTCTCTGTCTGCACAATCAATGACCAGGTTACATCTGAAGTGTAGGTTCACATGACGCATTTCCATGGCGGAACAGTTAAAGGAACCGTTAGGCAGTTGGTACGCTCCTTCAAATTGGGGCAAAACTGAATAAGTCACATTGAAGGCTGATTCTTTATGGGGATAGTGTGATACGTATGTTAGACGTACCCATGACTCGTTGAACAATCTGGGTGATATGTCACGGTATCCGCACTTTAACCATTCCTTCCTCAGAAGTGTGTCAAGAGATAAATTCTCGAGGTATTTGTTTTTGTATTTGTTAGGGACCTTATTGCAGTTTTCGTCTAAAAAATCATCCCAATAATAGCGAGAATATATTAATTCAAACGTCGGAAAGCTGAGCAGCAGAACCTCTCCTCGAGTCCAATTAAAAGGAAAATAGACCGAGCCATTGAAGGAGTCGTTAAACTCTGGTTTCACAATGTATCCAGAATCGTCGGTGAGGTTCACGTTGTTCCACTGTGCAGGGACACCTTCAGCATGTTGGTATTGGATTGCAAATATGATAAACAGCAAGACAGGCGTAGTAACGCACCTGTGTCGGTGGCACCATGTCACGCGCAAGCTGAACATGACTGCAGCCCGTTGTTTGTTATCTTGTGGTTGTATTTGCACGGAATGTGGTGTCTCGAGCACTTTGAGAAAATAGAGTATTCCTTCTACTAGCAACGTTTTGTCCACCTTTGTAATTATCAGCAAAAGTGGATGCTCACAAGTCGAAACGAGTTCTGGTGTGAAATGGCACAGGCAATGCAGAGTTTACAAGTTGACTGTAAATAGAGTTCTGATTTTCACTGTCGCTGACAGCATAGTCAGAGTGTGACCAAATGAAGACATTCGTTGAAACTGTGGTACTTGGAGAGTTAGACTGGGTTTATATCAACCAAGAAGTAAAAATGTGTGAAATCGAAAAATCCCACAAGTCAGGGCACCGTCATTTATAATGAAAAGGATCGATGCCAGAATTCTGAAAATGTCCACGCTTATTCACACTCTGTTTTTACACAAAAAGAGATCTTGTTTTCATTGCATTATTTCCCATGCAATCCGACTGACACCTTTACGGGTTGGTACTGGGGTCACTTTCCAATCTCGCCATGTGTGATATGAATTCTTAAACCAACGTTGCGGATTCTATTGTGGATATTTCACAGGAACGCTTTAGCTTTGGACCGTTCCAATCAATCTCTATCAGTGATTGATTCCCTATTTCTTGCACCGTGATAAAATAAACTGAGCAAACAAATTATTGCACCCATTTTCGTACCCCAACCAAAACATTCATTCCAGTGTTGTTATCATCATTTACATAAAAACTTACCTGTTAATCCAAACAATGATATACTTACTGTGATGTTCTTAACTACACTTTAACATGGAATGTATGTATGTATGTATGTATGTATGTATGTATGTATGTATGTATGTATGTATGTATGTATGTATGTATGTGAGACAGTGACAAAAGGTCAGGTGTCATGTCTACTGTCCCGAATGACACACGATTGCTGACATTTCACCATTGCCAACAGAATAAACAAATAAGAAATAGGTAGAAAATGAATGTGAAAACTGACTTTAATTGTTGATCAGTATTTTCTATACCACTAACAAATAATCTACTTGCACATAGCTGTTTGGCAAATGTATGTTGCATGGGACACACTGACATGAAAGTGGAAGATGTTTTTCCCTCTAGAGAAACTACATATCAAGTTACACTTTTTGTGCTCTTCCATTCCAGTTGGCAATCAATTGTTAACGCATGTTATTAGAAAAAATAGAACGAAAACAGATTAGATAGAATGAAAAATGTACTGGTGATGTCATTTGGGACATACTGACATGAAAGCGTCACCTTTTGTCATTGTCTCATGTATGTATGTAGGTATGTATGTAGGTATGTATGCATGTGTATTGGTGTGTCGGTGTGTCATGTGTGCAAGTAAAAAGGGTATTGTAGTTGTACATATATTACTTTAGATATTTTTTTGTTATCATGGGTTTTATGAATTTTCTTCTCTTATTCTTTTATAATTATTAATTAATGACCTATATGTGCTGATGACCAATTTAATTTCCTTTGTTGGATCAATAAAATGTTATGAGTTATGAGTTATGAGTTCAAACTTCATATGCCATTAAAGGCCCTTCACATGGCTACCTGGCACACTTTTCGGATCAAAGATTTCCCTCACTTCGGCGGCGGTCACGTGATACCTACAACAGAAATCTTTGATCCGAAAAGTGTGCCAGGTAGCCAAATGAAGGGCCTTTAATGGCATGTAAAGTTTGAATGAAATGACACGGCAATGAATGTTTTAGCTGGGGTGCGAAAATGGGTGCAATAATTTGTTTGCTTAGTTTAGAATCGGCCACGACGGAAAAGAATGAAAACTGACGCTTATTTGCATAAATCGACGCGCGCCGTACATCATTCACATCGCTAGTATTGTTTCAATAAGTGTTGAGTAAAATGTCAGTACCCAATATTGACGGACTGTGTGATGATATCTTCTGCTATGGTCTGTTGAGACAGTGATATCAAAATCGAGACAGGAGGTCGAGATTTTGATATCACTGTCGAAACAGACCAATAGCAGAAGATATCATCACACAGTCAGTCAATGTTAGATATCTTGCTAATTCTCTGGACATTTTGTCTTTACTGTAAAGAAATTACAAAAGTATTTGTCTCAGTTTTGGCTGTTCCATATCCCTCCCTCTGATTATTATTTCTTTTTGTTCACGCTTTTCTTGTACTTTTCAGTATTTCAAAATGTCTTTTCTTTCAAAAAGTCTTTAGTCACTTGCTCAACTAAATTCTGGGATAATTACATTTTCATACATTTTTGTTTGTTTTTAAATTTAGGTGTTTTTGTTTTTGAAGTGGGGAAGCAATAAAGAGGTCGTCGATGTCAAAACTGATATCGACGGAAATGTCGTCGATATCACTTTTGCATTGAGCTCAATTTTGACCAATTGACCAATGGAAATCCACGTAACATATGAAATAGCAATATTGTCTGATAGCGTAGTTCGTCGTGTATCGTTAGTGTTTTAGCAGTATATTTCATTATTTGTATCCGTGTTTAGTAAAATGTCAGTGTCTGATAGCGTAGTTCGTCGTGTGTTGTTAGTGTATAGCAGTATACTTCATAATTTGTATCAGTGTTTTAGTAAAATGTCAGTGTCTGATAGCGTAGTTCTTCGTGTATCGTTAGTGTTTTAGCAGTATATTTCATAATTTGTATCAGTGTTGAGTAAAATGTCAGTGTCTGATAGCGTAGTTCTTCGTGTATCGTTAGTGTTTTAGCAGTATATTTCATAATTTGTATCAGTGTTTAGTAAAATGTCAGTGTCTGATAGCGTAGTTCGTCGTGTGTTGTTAGTGTATAGCAGTATACTTCATAATTTGTATCAGTGTTTTAGTAAAATGTCAGTGTCTGATAGCGTAGTTCTTCGTGTATCGTTAGTGTTTTAGCAGTATATTTCATAATTTGTATCAGTGTTTAGTAAAATGTCAGTGTCTGATAGCGTAGTTCGTCGTGTATCGTTAGTGTTTTAGCAGTATGTGATAAGGTGGAGTGGAAGGGGGGGAAGGCCAGGAAGTATTCACATGAGACGCCGAGACAGAGGTTGATCTAACATGTCTTTATTAAAATACACCAGAAGGCAGTGTCTGCAGACACATGAAAAAGAAAGGAAAACAACATAAGAACATGACACAATGAAGCGCAAAGGAAATGTTCATAACGATAACAAATACTCAGCAGTTAAACTGAACTAAAAAGGAAGGGGAAGAAAGGAGAGACAAACCTAATTCCCTAAACAAACGATCACGGATATCGAAGCGTGACAGTGAACATTGTTAGCGGGTAAGTAGCGTTAGGGGCAAAACAACGAAACAGACGCTATGACGTCACTATACTGCCGATCAAAATAGCTAACACATAGTACTTGCACACCAATGCATCAATCACACGCTCATAACACATCATAGGCCTGATCAAACTTAGCAAATACAATAATACAAACAAGAACCAAACTCTACTTACAGTTCACTCTTCAATGCAGAATTAAACAAACGAAGTTATGGCGGGGCCGTTCAACAAATCGCCGGTCTCAAATCACTCAACACACACACAGACCGCCCAGGGTCTTGTCACCTTCGCGTCACGGGTCAGACTGACCGCCTCACGCTATTGGGGGACAAATGCGCGCGCACAATACGAATTAACCAATCAGCATGTAAACATTCAACCAACCACGACACATGCATCCTAAGCACAAGTACAACAAAGGCATACAGTGATACACACATGGTCGCCTCACGGGGAATAAACGGGACAGGGATTGGCAGAGAAAAGCAAAGACAGTGGCCGTGAAATCTCCACACGGCTACAAGTATATTTCATAATTTGTATCAGTGTTTAGTAAAATGTCACTGTCTGATAGCGTAGTTCGTCGTGTATCGTTAGTGTTTTAGCAGTATATTTCATAATTTGTATCAGTGTTTAGTAAAATGTTAGTGTATGATTCTGTATTTCGTCGTTTCAATAAGTGTGTGGTTTGTTTATAATGTTAGCGTTCGATAGTATAGTTAATCGTTTCTGTCAGTCGCGTAACTTTATATTGAATTTATTGGTGGACGCTGCAGTAAGGGTATATACATGTGGCGGAACAACATCTTAAACATAAAAAAGTAAAGTAAAAATAAAAAGGTGAGTGTTGAACTAGTGGAAGGGACTCCCCCGCCTAACACAGGAGTCTAGGCGAGGAGATTGCTGAGTTGCTTTAGTCTCAGACAGCCAAAGACAGTCAAATACGCGTGCGAAGGAACCACATCATTCATTTTCGAGTCTAAACATTTGAATGGTACGTACCATATAACCCCAGTGATCATTAAAGGCACGCTCAGCTTCACGTAAACCATCAGTTTCTGGTCACAGACACAGGCACTGTCAGGCTTTTACACACAATACAAACACCCTTGCGTTTAAACACTCACCGCTTGAGAACATGCTAGGTGCCCTCCGCAAAGATCGAGCATTTTTTTTAAAGAATTTGCGTACAATATAACCTTAGTGATCAGTAAAGGCACACTCAGCTTCACGTAAACCATCAGTTTTTGGTCACAGACACTGTCATGCTTTTACACACGTACAATACAAACACCCTTTCGGTTAAACACTCACCGCTTGAAAATATGCTAGGTGCCCTCCGTAAAGATCGAGCATTTTTCAAAGAATTTGCGTGGCCAGCCGAGTTGTCTAGTACATACCACAATCAGACGCCTCGTTTTGGCGCTAGAACGAACTTTTAAAATCTAAATGATAAATTGACAGCTTGTTACACAAACAATCCTAAATCATAAAATAGTTCTGTTTTTATCAAGACAAGATCAGTACAATTGGAAGTTTTGAAAGTTTGAAAAAAGGAAGCCCGGAAGCAGTTCACGCAAGGTCGTGTTTGCCCAAGCAGACGAATTTTTGGCATAGCGCTTGTTTCTTTGAAGCCAACCGCCGCCGATAAGTTCGTGCGACTCGCAGTGGTTTGTTGCATTTTAGATTCAGAAGCAGACAATAACGTGCTATTGCAGATACCGCGCCGAGTCGCATTGAAATCACAAACTGACGAGTAATTTGTGAAAAAAAGCAAAGTGCATAACACGGGTCCACGATTGCTCAGGGGTAAAATAAACCACGAAATCTGGTGTGTGGTCTACGCAAGCTAAATAGCCATACAAACGATCTGTGTCATTTAATGCTGTTAAATGCTACTGCAAGTGTGTTCCATAAGGTTTGAACTGCTTTTTTCGGGAGAAGATTTCAATCGTTCTGTAAACCATTTGAGGAAGACTGGGCCTTTAATTGCTCTAGCATAAAAATCCACATCAATTTTCGTGGCCTTGGGGCGCCTAAACACATCGCTATATACTTCATTTCAAGTGGGGTAAAAATCGCCATGATTCACGATCGCCTCTGGCACATAACTTGGCGCGCGATTAAATACTGAAACCAGTTTAGGTTTTCCTATGGGACCGCGGCACTGATTGGACGAAATCGAATTGCGGTTTGGGACCGCACGCACGACAATTCATTGCATGTCCACATTTCTAAAAAGTGGTTCATCCCTCAGATGATTCCATATTGTGCCATAAAATATATTCACCACAGGAGCTTGTACCAAAAGAACACTCGCGGTCACTAAACGGTCTCACATCGCTACAAGACGTACATGGTTCGCATTTTGGTTTGTAACGATGTAAAACAACGACAGAAATACCTTGAAATCAGTGTCTGAATATTCAATTATTTAAATTTGTTAACGCTGTGTTTGGGTCATTATTTTGTGCAGGCTCATTCATCACACTTTGTATTGAAAGCAGGCAAGCAGCTGATTGTTGGTATGTGTTCCAGGGGAGGGGAGTGCTTATCCGATGTAATACCCCAGTCACACATAGACGCCGCTTCTACTACGTTTTAAAATTGTCCGAGAGCGTGGCCAATCGTGGGCCAAACGCGGGAGGATCTCCATGAGCGTGGTTTGATCGGTACGGGGTCGGGAAGCTGCACTCTCTCACCACGCTTGCTCAAAAGCCGGGTCGTGGCCTCAGAAAGAGTGGCAAAGTCTTATTAAGAACGTAGCAGGAACGCCTTTTCGTACAAGCAGCGTGGTAGCATCGTGGTGAGATCTCTGTGGTCGTGATAAAATCACCATCAGGTCCTTTCATCTTCGAAGGTGGGGTCAAAATCCAGCACATGGCAAGTAACAACAAGTCGCGTAAGGCGAAATTACTACATTTAGTCAAGCTGTGGAACTCACAGAATGAAACTGAACGTAGTCCGCCGCAAGTGCAAAAGGCAGTGAAAGTGACGAGCCTGTTTGGCGCGGTAGCGGTTGCGCTGTGCTTCATAGCACGCTGTACGTATTGTACCTCTCTTCGTTTTAACTTTCTGAGCGTGTTTTTAATCCAAACATATCATATCTATATGTTTTTGGAATCAGGAACAGACAAAGAATAAGATAAAAGTGTTTTTAAGTTGATTTCGAAAATTTAATTTTGATCATAATTTTTATATTTTTAATTTTCAGAGCTTGTTTTTAATCCAAATATAACATATTTATATGTTTTTGGAATCAGGAAATGATGAAGAATAAGATGAACGTAAATTTGGATCGTTTTATAAAAAAAATGTTTTTAACAATTTTCTGATTTTTAATGACCAAAGTCATTAATTAATTTTTAAGCCACCAAGCTGAAATGCAATACCGAAGTCCGGCTTTTGTCGAAGATTGCTTGGCCAAAACTTCAATCAATTTGATTAAAAAATGAGGGTGTGACAGTGCCGCCTCAACTTTTTACAAAAAGCCGGATATGACGTCATCAAAGACATTTATCGAAAAAAATAAAAAAAATATCCGGGGATATCATTCCCAGAAACTCTCATGTCATATTTCATAAAGATCGGTCCAGCAGTTTAGTCTGAATCGCTCTACACACACACACGCACAGACACACAGACACACACACACACACACACACATACACACACACACACATACACCATGACCCTCGTTTCGATTCCCCCCTCTATGTTAAAACATTTAGTCAAAACTTGACTAAATGTAAAAACTACATATCAAGACTGTACTGCGCCTACGCTTGTTTTGTGCAATTCAAAATTAGCGTAGGGACAGCGTGCAGCTTTCCGATCTAGCAGATCCCACCCCGACCAAACCACGCTCGTGGAGATCCTCCCACGTTTGGCCCACGATTGGCCACGCTCTGGATTTTGACGGCGATATGCCCCGATTTGATAACTTTTTCAGATCGGCGTGATCGGCATGGTCGTGGTAAGGACGTAGCGCTGTGTGGCGGGGCCCTGAAAGCCTGGCGAGATCGGAGATAATAAGCGGAACAGTTTTCACGAGAACTGCACCTTTATAAACGATGTTGGGAAATGTGTCTGTCGGGTGTGAATGGGTTGTGAAAGAGAGACTATACGTTCACTTGCCTTTATTGAGTCAACGTTCCCACGTGACATTATAGGCCAATCACTCGCGAGGGGTAAGCTTGCCTCACTTAAAGCAAGATTATTCCACACAAACCTGTTGTTTCCAGATTTTTTTCTATTGGATGTCGGGTGACGGGCGCATTGGCCGAGGCCGAGTGAATAAGACATCGGCCTCCTATGCGGAAGGTCGCGGGTTCGAATCCCGGCCACGCCTCGTGGGTTAAGGGTGGAGAGGTTTCCGATCTCCCAACTCAAAGTATGTTCAGACTTGCTATAGTGCCTTATCCCTTGCCGTGTTTACACGCACGCACAAGACCAAAATAACGGGTGTACGTGTACGCGTTCGATTTCGATGAGTATTGTATTGTATTGATTCCCCATGGGCAAATTGCCTAACCAGTAAATACTTGAAGTCTTTGAGAAGACCAAGTGAGCCCGAAAAAGATCCTGAAATCCATGTCAGAGTTCTTTGGGTTATAGAAACACGAAAATACCCAGGATGCTTCCCCCGATAGCGGCGTATGGCTGCCGGAATTTGTGGGGTAAAAACGGTATTACAGGTAAACAAAACCCACTCTTGCAAAAACATGAGTGCACGTAGGAGTTTTAGCCTATGAACGAAGGAGAAGAAGAAGAAGAAGAAGAAGAAGAAGAAGAAGAAGAAGAAGAAGAAGAAGAAGAGGAAGAAGAAGAAGATGTCGGGTATGGACTATTCAATAGAAGCGCACAGAAGAAGGTTATGCAGAACAGGTTGCCTGGACCAAGTTAGACTCTTTGATGCAAGCGCCTGTGATTTTCATCGGCCTTCTTTGCCGCCAGGTCATGGACTATGGAGGATGCTTGTCGCCGTGTGTAATAATCTTGCGACAGGCCGAGCTGACTATGAGGAAAAAAAAACCTTCTCAAGCAAATAACACCTGAATGAGTGCGTGGTAAAGTTGCGCTGTCTGAGCAGTGTTAAAGAGATATTTTTTGCCTCTAGTATATTGTTTCTTGTATCTAAAACAATGGAAGACTATTGTGTAGTAAGTCGCTGCGGCCTAGTAACCAGCATCATCTGCACAAACAAGGGAAGTAACTGAGTGGAAGTAACCGTGCCCAAGTCTTGGCAAAGAGTGTTCTTTCTGTGCCTACTTTACAACAATTTTTTTAGCTTTTCAAACACTGAACCGTTCAATATAGTCAAAACTATTTTTTTTATTAATATCAAAACTATTAGCCAATGTGTTGACTGTAATATCTTTCATAACACAAACTGATAACATTAACACACACAACCACACACACACACACACACACACACACACACACACACATACTCACAAACACGCACGAACGCTCACATACACATCAAATACAGAAACTCCAAACTTCTCCGCTGAATTATTTTTGTTTCTTTATTTTTCTTTTGCTTGGTTGTGTGTTTAAAATGTTTGTTTATTTATTGCTTACTTCTCTTTCTTTCTAAGCTAAGTTCATTGTCTGGATCAGAAGTGATTGTCTGTCTGTCAACCTCAAAGCCCTTGGAGTCGAAGTACCTGTGATAGTACCGTAAAATCCCTAGCAAACGCCCACCCCCCCCCCCCCCCCCTCTGCACAAATTTCGGGTAAAAGTAGGGGGTGGGCGTTTGCTAGGTATACACCCCTTTGCACCCCATCACATTTTCACAAGAAAAAAAAAGTGATACAACCATGTTAAAGAAATACAGTGGAACAAGAAACACACACACACACACACACACACACACACACACACACACACACACACACACACACACACACACACACACACACACACAAACAAACACACACACACGGCTCACAAAAACACACGTACACACACACGAAAACACACACACACACACACACAGACGCACACACACACACACACACACACACAAACACACACACACACAGACGCACGCACACACTCACACACACGCACACACACGCACACTTTGACAGATGTTGAGGCTGGCTCACATTTCAAATCACTGTTAGTTTCTTTTGGGACTGTATATATTTTGTAGATAAAAAAACACCACTATTTACAATAGAATCAAATACCTTTTTCTATACAAAAAAAACACACACACAAAAAACACAAAAACTGTGTGAGCGTTTGCCTGGTAGTGACCCCTCTGCACAACTTTTGGCTAAAAGTGGGGGGCGGGCGTTTGCTAGATACTGGGCGTTTGCTAGGGATTTTACGGTAATGTTTTGTTTTGCTTTGTCATAAATTAAACGTTCCAATAACTTTCTATTCTTGTATTATTCTTATTCTTTCTTCCCATGTCTGTTTGCTTGAATGTATCATTCTTATGTTAACGGATTTTTCTTAAGAGCCTACAGTAAACACTTCATATGTATACCCAATTCATCGTATTGTATTGACTTTTATGTATCGTATTGTATTGTATTAGATTGGATTGGATTGGATTGGATTGGATTAGATTGGATTGGATTGCAGGGTTTTTTGGCCTTATTTTTGTATGACGAGCCTCTGGTACACACTCCAAATGTACCAATTTTAGCGTAGTGTGTTGTACTGTATATTTATTTACTGTATTGGATTGGATTGGATTGTATTGTAGTGTTTTGAATCCTTATTTTAAATAAATCGCTATCTGATTAACTATAGACCTCGTCTTTCAACTAACACTTTATCGTAAAACAAAACATCCTGGAATAAGAAGGGGTCACAAGAGACAAACATTTATCACGCTAAATCCTAGTGCAGCAGTATCGCGACACAACATATCTGTTTTCGTGACTGTAGTGGTGCAAGAGAGTTCTAACCGGACTCAATTCATTACCTCTATTCAGCAAGTATCAGCAGGAGCCTCGATCTCAACGATGTCGTCACTTCCGCACTTCCACTTCCGGTACCTCTATCCACCAACAGCCATCTTGATAGAACCATCTCTTCTTCGAACACTGCTTTGAGAGTTTTGAAACCATCTCTTGAACGTGAACTTTGACTCCCGAACGAGCTAATTGCTCTTCTGTTTGGCCACTTTCGTAAATGGCAAAAGAGTGGCAAAAGATATAGCTTGAATTTTTTAAATATTTTTTAATATACATACTCACAAAGACAAACTTACATTCATTTGACAATCTTTTCGGTAACAATACAATAGAAGCGTAATAAAATACATACAGGACAAAAACAACACATTCTACATGTAAAAAAAATAAATAAATAAAACAGAGTTGACATAAAGACACACTGACTAAGTATAGCTTGGAATTTAACAATTCAGTGACGTTCCTAGGATGTATTTTCTTCGTTTAATTTGCCAAAAGGACCATAAAACAATCACAGTCCTGAGTTTTCCGGCAATCCTTGGCGTTAACGCTCCCCAATTCTGAAAAAAAAAGTTTGGCAGAACTGAGTTTGGCAGAAAAAGACATGAGTGTTGGGGTCCCAGCAACTGCCGAAGCCGGTGGCGAAATTGACACAGGCTTGCACTTGTTGTGCTTCAGATGGCGCTTCACGAAGTCTGTTTTCCCCGATGACTTTAACAATGGTGTTTAGCTTCACAGTACGTGCATGTGTGTGTGTGTGTGTGTGTGTGTGTGTGTGTGTGTGTGTGTGTGTGTGTGTGTGTGTGTGTGTGTTATTACAGTGTGTGTGTGTGTGTGTGTGTTTGTGTGTGTGTGTGTTATTACAGGTGTGTGTGTGTGTGTGTGTGTGTGTGTTATTACAGTGTGTGTGTGTGTGTGTTACTACAGTGTGTGTGTGTGTGTTATTACAGTGTGTGTGTGTGTATTACAGTGTGTGTGTGTGTGTGTGTGTGTGTGTGTGTGTGTGCGTACGTGTGCGTACGTGTGCGTACGTGTGCGTGCGTGTGTGTGTGAGAGAGAGAGAGAGAGAGAGAGAGAGAGAGAGAGAGAGGTATTATACAGGTCTATAAAAAGGTCTATAGCCACATTTCTAATTCAGTTACAGATAACACCTGCTAAGATAAGAACATTTTCCCGGTGGAAGTAAATATGCCCAAGGCTTCATTGTAAACGAAAACTAAGAAAAACATTTCGCACACGTACACTCTATTCGACTTTTACTGATAACCAAAACACATGTAGTATTGCCTTTTTCACATGGATCCAGAATAGCTTATCAGGTACTATTTTGGTACTCTTAAACAGCGTGTTTTCATAAACAAAATATTTTTGTTTAAATGTTAGACCAAGTTTGACGTAAGAAGGTTTTTTTTAACGACTTGAAGTGCTCACTCTCTCCCTCTCTCTCCCCCCCCCCCCCCCTCTCTCTCTCTCTCTCTCTCCCCCTCTCTCTCTCTTTGCGCTATACATCGCTATGCTAACTTGTTTTTTCTGTACCCAGAACTAGTGTCTATTTGGGAAATGACGTGGTTATATGCTTGGAAAAAGTTGGGTGGGTGGGGGTGAGGCCGGGAGGGTGACGGGGGAGGGACCGCTATACATCAAGTACGTGTCGAACTTTAAAGCCGGTGTAACACGAAATTTTTACTCCACGAAAAATTTACTCCGGAGTAAATATTTCGTACGAAATTCTTACTCCGAGTACACTTTTTGTACGAGAAAAGAACTCCCCAAGGCACGAAAAAATTACTCCCTCCACGAAATTTTTACTCCCCATTTTATTTACTTCCAGTAAAAATCTTGTACGCAAAAATGGGATGCGGGCGAAGGGATAATGCCAATAAGTGATCTCGCGCACACGAATGTCGCGCTACCCTCCTTCCACCCCTTCCACCACCAAGACTAACAGGGGACAAGGGAGTAAAAATTTCGTACACCTGGCATGGGAGGTTAAATTGTTCGTGTTGGGGTGAAGTAATTTATTCGTTATTTATTCGTCAGGGGAGTAACATTTTTGTACGAAATGTTTACTCGGAACTCACCTGTCTTAGGGAGTAATTTTCTCGTGCAATGGGGGAGTGCTTTTTTCGTAAAGGGAGTAACTTTTTCGTACGAAATGTTTACTCCGGAGTAAAAATCTCGTGGGAGTAATTTTCTCGTGTTACACCGGCAAGGCGAATAGTTATAAAACCAGATTTGCATACTTGCTTCATGAGCCTTGATTTCATTGGCTCAGAGCTTGCATGCGCATGCTCACAGGAATGGTTGCGTGCGTCGCAGAGTACGACAGACAGTCAATGGTGGAACATACTGCACTGGCCTCTCTCTCTCTCTCTCTCTCTCTCTCTCTCTCTCTCTCTCTCTCTCTCTCTCTTTTAGCTTGCGTGGGTCGCTTACACCACTCTCAGTCAATGGGTACGTACTCTACATCGCGTGGGCGTGGATGGGTCCTTCAGCTTCATCATTCACCCTCCTTCCCATTTTACTTTATTTAATTTCCAGGCTTCCCAGCTATACCTCTCCTCCCCACCCCCCCCCCCCCCCCCCCCCCAACCCCCGTCCCCGTAGCACAGGCTTCGCTTTTTTTTAAGTTTTTCTGCTGTATTTCTAGCAGAACTTCGATCGTTTTAGATTTAGATAAAATTGTACCCCCCCCCCCCCCCCCCCTCCACGTCCAATTCCGCATATACCCACCTCTATTGCATTTCAACACAATTTATGTTGCTGGTTAGTGTGTGTGTGTGTGTGTGTTTGTGTGTGTGTTGTGTGTGTGTGTGTGTGTGTGTATACCAGTGTGTGCGTGCTCGTGCATGCTTACGTGCGTGCGGGCGTGCGTGTGTGTGTGAATGTGCGTGTGCGTGTGCGTACTTGTTTGCCCGCTATTTGTCTGTTAGTATGTCTCAGCGTCAGTTTAATTTGCGTGAGTGTTTTCGTGGAGCGCGCCCATGTGTTGTGTGCCTCGTGCACGCGCGTGTACCACACTTACATAAACCAGAGTCTGTATGCATGTCTGTGTCCGTCTGTCTGTGTGTCAGTGCGCGTACCATACATGTCTGTGTCCGTCTGTCTGTGTGTCTGTGCGCGAACCACACTTACATAAACCAGACTACGTAAGCCCTACCCTCCCTCCATCCTTCTCCGTCCCTTTTTCCATCACTACCCCCCTTCAACCCCCCCCCCTCCCCCCATTTCCACCAACACTGCCACCCACCTCTTTCCCCGCTCAGTCAATGATCGAAGTTCGAGCGGGTATTTAGCCAGTGGCCGAAGCGGGTAGGACGCTGTCGGTGAGTTCTGAGTGCACGGTCAACTGTGGACGAAGACAATACAGTCCCACGGCGCTGATTGCTTGCTGACCAACGACAGTGGACAATTGACCGGCGTGGAGTGATTAAAACAATAGGGGCAGTGATTGGGGGGGTAGAGAGAGACAGAGAAAAAGAGTATAGCCTGTTTGAATCGGGTCTGTCTTTCTCCACTTGTCGCTGGAGTGGTGTGCAGGAGAGTGGTTTTTTGCGGCAGGGAAATTGTGTGTGGCTGAAAGGTAAGACTTATATGGTTTTTAATTATTTTGTTGTTGTTGTTGTTGTTGTTGTTGTTGTTGTTGTTGTTGTTGTTGTTGTTGTTGTTGTTGTTGTTGTTGTTGTTTCATGCTGGACATCGGTCAAATAGTCAAGCCTATTTTTAGCGTTTTTTTACATAATATTTTCCAGAATTTATAGTTTGTTTGTTTTTTTGTGTGTTTTTTTTTGGGCTGATGTTGGTTTTTGTGCATATTGTTCTTTGTTTGTTTGTTTGTTTGTTTGTTTGTTTGTTATTCCTTTTGGGATTTTTTCTTTCCTTTTTTTGACATTTTCTATCCCAGTTCAAATTGGGAAGCTGCAAGATACGAGTACGGGTTACTCCGAGGATTGAAACAACTTTGCCTCTATATACAGGGTATCTTTTAACAACTTTGTAAAAGCGAAAAATTAGGAATCCGTGCGATAAGAGTAGTATGTTTGATGATACTTTTTTTTCAACACGCATAGGTGTTTTTTCCCAAGTGTTGCCGCCACAATTATGTCACCGCAAGACAAGCATACTGTTATCAAAACCTTGTTTTAAAATTAAGCTTATCTTTTAGTTCAATCATTTTTACGAATACTTTTATTTCAAAACTAGGAAAAGTGCACGGCAAGGGATGTGTGACTTTTTATTCCGATTTCTTTCTGCGAGCCGAATAAGCCCCTGTGTGTACCTTCGATGATTGGCTTGATGAAGCAAAGGAGACTCTAAACACACGAAAAAAAAATGTACTTATTGCACAACGTTTACACAAGAAATGCTCGGGGATACGAAAAATGTAGGCTACTTTACAATTCGTGAAATCAAATGTTAAAATGTAAACCATACACACTGAAAAGTAAACTGTACTTTTGACACCGCACTTTGGACAAGAAAATGTATACCCAACATTGTTTAAATAAGTAATGGTGTGTTTCGCCATGAGAGAATCATCTGTGCAGCATTCACTCCAAAAGTCACAACTGATCAAGGCGGACACTTCCAGTTTTAATTCAAACAAAATGTGTTTGAATAGAAAAGGATGATGATGCAACATTAATGTTTAGGTTCAGGTTTATGTGTCTCCTCATTTCTTTCTTTCTTTCTTTTCTTCCTTTCTTTCTTTTCTTCCTTTCTTTCTTTTCTTTCTTTCTTCCTTCCTTTCTTTCTTCTTTTCTTTCTTTCTTTTGTTCTTCCTTTCTTCCTTCCTTCCTTTCTTCCTTTCTTTCTTTCTTTCTTCCTTTCTTCCTTCCTTTCTTCCTTTCTTTCTTTCTTTCTT
>NC_090247.1:71640817-71645817 GCF_037325665.1 Littorina saxatilis
ACTTGGTTCCCGCGGAACCCCCCCCCCCACCCCCTTTACCCGGCAAATGTACCTTTTGTTTTTTTCAAGAAGAGACCCAAAATACCCCTTTCAAATGCTAAATGTCAACAGCATCTGGGATCAGGCCCCCCGCCTGTCCATGCAGCCCCTGAACCCCTACATCATTTGGGATTCCCTCCCTCTCACATACTACTAGCTCAAGTCCTGCATGGATGCATTTTCTCCATTTTCGCCAGCAATGCCAATGGTATTCATAAATCCTGTGTTTTGTGCAAGCTTCAGTTCACAATACGTGTTGCATGACTGCAGAGCCAATCGTTGAGCTCGGTCAACTATCGTCAGTTTTGTTCTTTTTGGGGTTCTTTTTACATTTAGTCAAGTTTTGACTAAATGTTTTAACGTAGAGGGGGGAATCGAGACGAGGGTCGTGGTGTATGTGTGTATGTGTGTCTCTGTGTGTGTGTGTGTGTGTGTGTGTGTGTGTGTGTGTGTGTGTGTGTGTGTGTGTGTGTGTGTGTGTGTGTGTAGAGCGATTCAGAGTGAACTACTGGACTGATCTTTATGACATTTTACATGAGAGTTCCTGGGTATGATATCCCCAGACTTTTTTTCATTTTTTTTATAAATGTCTTCGATGACGTCATATCCGGCTTTTCGTGAAAGTTGAGGCGGCACTGTCACGCTCTCATTTTTCAACCAAATTGGTTGAAATTTTGGTCAAGTAATCTTCGACGAAGCCCGGACTTTGGTATTGCATTTCAGCTTGGAGGTTTAAAATTTAATTCATGAGTTTGCTCATTAAAGTTGTCATTAAAATCGATTTTTTGCAAACAGATTTAAAATTGATTGCATCGTATTCTTCATCACATTCTGAATCTAAAAATATATACATATGTCATGTTTACTCTCAAAATGTGATCACAATTAACGAAAATAGAATAATTAGTCTTACGATTAAAATGTAAGAAATCGATTCAAAAATGATGTCATCTTATTCGTGATCATTTCCTAATTCCAAAAACATATAGATATGATAGGTTGTATTCAAAACAAGCTCAGAAAGTTAATAAGAATACAGAAAAGCGCGCTTTCCTGCTCAGCACAATACGCTAACGCGCTTATCTGGCGTGTCAATATCACTACGTTTTGCACGTGGAAGGTGAGCGATTTCCTTCACGCGAGGATTGACGAAGGTGTACTGTCTTGGTGAAAAAATACAGTGCGTTCAGTTTCATCCCGTGACTGAGTTCGACAGCTTGACTTTTCTTTATTTGGTGTTTAACGTCGTTTTCAACCACGAAGGTTATATCGCGACGGGGAAAAGGGGTGGAGATGGGATAGAGCCACTTGTTAATTGTTTCTTGTTCACAAAAGCACTAATCAAAAAATTGCTCCAGGGGCACACAGCTTGACTAAATGTAGTAATTTCGCCTTACGCGACTTGTTCTTTTTTTCTTTTTTTCTTTTTTTCCCCCATTTCTTTATTGTCCCATCGTTGGGGAATTCGGGGCGCTTCCTCCCAGTGGAAAGCTGGCAGCAACAGAGTCGCGCTACCCAGGTGTCTGCGTGTTTAGGTGTATTCATCCACCTGCACTTATGGCAGAATGACCAAGGTCTTTTACGTGCCATTGTGATGACACGGGGGTGGGACATGGCTTCCGTCTCTGGGTCTGCACATAAAGTTGACCCGTGTCCGTCCCGGCCCGAATTCGAACCTGCTACCTTCCGATCACAAGTCCAATGCTCTACCAACTGAGCTACCGGGCCCCCATTTTCATTGATTACCGCGCCTTTCAGTCTGTGTTTGCTCCGGGTTTGTGTTGTGTTGATTTTTTCAAAGTCCATTAAGCCTAGTCTCCTACGTAAAAATGGCCGACAAAGAAAAACAAATTGAGCTTGGCTGTTTTGGGGTGATATTTCTGTCACTGTTCTGTAGCCGTTAATGAATCGTGATATTACAATGCATTTATGGCAGTCGATTGGCCTTTGGGAATGCCTGGAAGTTCTCTTTAAGTCTAAATTATGGGTGTCAATTTGTTTGAAAAACAAGATAAAACAGGAGGATAAAATATTTCACAGCATTTATTTAATGCAAGGCCATTGTGTTTATTCGCCATCAACTCGTTAGGACATACACGGGATCAAAGCGAGAATGGAATGTTTAAAAGGTGTCATTTGTTCTGTTTTTGTTGTAATAGCTATGTTCTGGTCATTAGCCTTTCGATGTGGACGGCACAAAAAAAACGAAACCAGTTGAATGTGAAATGAGCCATGGCGTTGACAAGATTCTTTGTCATTTTATGCTAACTGAACTATTGGAAACCTTAACAAATCAACTAGGTGTGGTGGATGGGGCGACGGGTGGGGGTGGGGCATGAGTAGGGGGTTATTTATGAGAAGACAGAGACCATCGTTGGCTTTGTAGTGTATGGACACAGTGTGTGTAATTACTGTCCCTTGAAGGAGTTACTCTTATGCGTAAGAGTGCACTCCCTTGTATCACGATGAAGTCAGTAACGGAATAAATGTTGCTGCTGTTGTTAAAATCCATTTGACCTTGCTTGTATGCTTCGTGCATGACGTTTTTAGGAGAGAGCAGATCTCTTGGAAATTCTCTTACCAGTCTGCCAAAAAACATCATCCTACCCACTAGAAACGTTCAGCACCAAAATGATTTGTCTGTTTCGTAAGGTCCACAAGCAGAACCGGGGCTCCATCTCGACTGAGACTACCGTTGACTTTGGCTTCAATTCAACAAAGACAACAAAGACGGGGAAAAGAGATATGTGGGAGGGGGAGAGAAAGAAAGATAGAGATAGGGAGAGAAGTGGTGGGGAGGGGTTGTGGTTTGGTGTGTGTGTGTGTGTGTGTGTGTGTGTGTGCGTGCGTGCGTGCGTGTGTGTGTGTGTGTGTGTGTGTGTGTGCGCACGCATGCACGCATACGTGCGCACACACACACAGACACACATGTGTGTCCCTCTGTCTGTCGCTCAGTCTGTATGTCTGTGTGCGTGAAAGCGTGAGTGCGTGCGTACTTGCGAACGTGGTGACTCCAAACCAACAGTGGGATAATAAATTTAAAAACATTCGCATTTGCCCGTTTACCATCCGTTCGTCGAGCACATTGTTTTCAGTACCTTCCCAACCAGGGACGTTAACAGACTGTTTGTTATGTAAGAGCATCTTCGTGGCAGTCTCTTTTAAATTTCCAAAACGTCCTCCCACTAGAATTGCTCAGCGCTTGTCTATGGTTTGTCTTCCGACTTGCAAGACCAACAGACAGAATCACGTTGCCATCCCTGCAGGGACATTACCGTTTACTGTAGTATTCCGAGTTTAATTCTGCAGAAAATGACAGTTCCGTACTGCTGTGCGTTCCTTGTTTCCCAGTAGATTCCCTGTTCAAATTCACACCGTAATCCCTATGTATTCCCTGTGCGTGCTGTGTTGTAGGGATAATGTTTGCACGTGATCAACGCAAAGTTTGCGCTGTGACCCAGTGGCAATCCTGTTCGGAATTGTGGTTTCAGTCCAGAAAGGACAAGAGCAGAAAGTCTGCGTGATTTTGAAATGCCGTGCAATAGGATTGGTCCACCATGTGTAGGCAGAGGAGGTATTACTCTAATTCAACTTCTGTTTGAACGTTATTAGGGTCCTTTTGTTGAACTTCATTCTGGCTAACCTCCTCCTCCTCCTCTTTCTCCTCCCTCCTTATCCTCCTCTTCCTTCTTTTCCTCCTCTTCGTCTGCTTCGTTTTCTCCTTCCAGCTGCTGCTGTTACTGCTACCACCACCGGTACTGCCTTAACCCAACAGATACTTCTATACCACTTCTTTTTGCAAGGGTCGTTATAATTCTAGAAAGAATCCGTCAATTGAAACCAGTCGTATAATCGAAGGAGCCGTAATGTAGAGGTTCCCCTGTACTTCTTCTACTACTGCTGCTGCTGCTGCTGCTAGTACTACTACTACTACTGTGATTACTACTTTTAATACTACTACTGCCACCAACACTGCTGCGACGGCTCCTGAAAATGCCTAATTACCAAAAGTAATCCGCCTTCGTGCTCTCTGTGAAGCTTGGGATTTCTTTTTCTAAACGCGCACTTGTGGCTTTTTGTAAAAACTAAATCATCAAAAACATCGTACTCTGCGCGTGCAGCAGTCAGGATGTTGTTTTTTGGTATGTGTACAAGTAGAGGGATGTTCTTTTTCCCATGTAGCCTGGCCTTTAAGTGCAAAGAAGGGGGAGTCCCAATGCTCAGTATGCTGATCATCTCGTAAAGCACGCAGTCAGTCACAAAAAAGCAATCTGACTACAGATACAAGATTGCTCAGTGCTTTGGTCAAGGTTTTCTTTTTGTTGATAATAGACCCCCCGCGGGCTAGGGGGAGTCCCATATTGGTTGGGACCCCCCGCGGGCTAGGGGGAGTCCCATATTGGTTGGGACCCCCCGCGGGCTAGGGGGAGTCCCATATTGGTTGGGACCCCCCGCGGGCTAGGGGGAGTCCCATATTGGTTGGGACCCCCCGCGGGCTAGGGGGAGTCCCATATTGGTTGGGACCCCCCGCGGGCTAGGGGGAGTCCCATATTGGTTGGGACCCCCCGCGGGCTAGGGGGAGTCCCATATTGGTTGGGACCCCCCGCGGGCTAGGGGGAGTCCCATATTGGTTGGGACCCCCCGCGGGCTAGGGGGAGTCCCATATTGGTTGGGACCCCCCGCGGGCTAGGGGGAGTCCCATATTGGTTGGGACCCCCCGCGGGCTAGGGGGAGTCCCATATTGGTTGGGACCCCCCGCGGGCTAGGGGGAGTCCCATATTGGTTGGGACCCCCCGCGGGCTAGGGGGAGTCCCATATTGGTTGGGACCCCCCGCGGGCTAGGGGGAGTCCCATATTGGTTGGGACCCCCCGCGGGCTAGGGGGAGTTCCATATTGGTTGGGACCCCCCGCGGGCTAGGGGGAGTCCCATATTGGTTGGGACCCCCCGCGGGCTAGGGGGA